>NC_092819.1:133164086-133464086 GCF_023375885.2 Dermacentor andersoni
ATCTTGTGTGGAAAAAGTTGAACACTGTTTTAAATCGCAGTAACTCGTCCCCAAAAACAGATAAACTTAATATCGGTGAAGTCGAGATATCCGGTTGCGCCCTGGCAAATTTATTTAATAACTATTTAGTGCAGTGTGGTGATTATTTTCCAGTGTTTGAATTTTCAAGATTCATGCCCCCTAGTAACCAATCTACTTTCTTTCTTGAGGCCGTTAGCGAAGAACAAGTTCGGTCTGTTTTTATGTCTCTTCAAAACAGCTCTAGTTGTGACGTTGAAGGTATGCAAATTCGACCTCTTAAACATATTATGGATCTTATCGCACCGATTCTTACCCATATATTTAACCTTTGTTTTTCAAGTGCCGTTTTCCCACAAAGAATGCAGGTGGCTAAGGTTACAGTATTGTTCAAGAAAGGTGATCGAAATGACATCAAGAATTATCGCCCTATCTCAGTGTTGCCAATATTTTCAAAGGGTTTAGAAAAGATTATTCATGAGCGCCTTTCAATTTTTTTTCAGAAATATGACCTTTTAACCCCAGCTCAATTTGGATTTAGAAAGCATAGGTCTACGAAACTAGCCTTGATAGAACAAAAAGAGTTTATTTTATCATAGTTTTCAAGAAAGATGGTTGTACTGAGCCTGTACATTGACTTCACGAAAGCATTTGACTGCATTGTTCATTCCATTTTACTCAAAAAACTTGAATTGTATGGAGTGCGTGGCCATTGCTGGAATCTTATAAAATCTTACCTTTGCTATCGGCGGCAGTATGTTCAAATAGGTGAGCACAGTTCCGACCAAAAACCGATTGCAAGAGGAGTGCCTCAAGGCAGCATTCTTGGACCTTTTCTTTTTAATATCTATATAAATGATCTGGTAAATATATGCGCTGAAGCCAAATATATATTGTACGCCGACGATGCCAGCATATCTTTTTCCGCTACAAACTGTGAGCAAATCAGCTATATAGCAAACTCCGCCCTTGTAAAACTTCTGGAATGGTCTGTAGCAAATCAGTTAGAGGTTAACACCAACAAAACTAAGGCTGTGCTATTTAGACTGAAATCAAAGCAGGTAAATATGAACGTAGATCTTATCTATGGCACCAGAAAAATAGAAATAGTAAGTAGTATTAAAATTCTTGGGGTCACGTTTTCGCAAAATATGCTGTGGGATATTAATGTAGATTCTGTTTGCACTAAACTGTCAAGTGTCGTTGGTATTTTATCCAGATGTAGGTCTATATTACCTTTCAGCGTAAAAAAGCTGATATATTATTCTCTTTTTTACTCTCACCACTCTTACTGCTTTTTGGTATGGGGATCTACCACAGTAACAAACTTAACAAAGGTGTACGTCCTACAAAAAAAGATAATTAGGCTTATTTTTGATGGATGGATGGATGAAAAACTTTATTAGGGTCCTTTAGGGCGCGCACTAGCGCGCAGCGGGCCGCTCCCACGTCGGGACAGAGAGGCCGAGTCTCTCCGCCGCGTCGCGGGCCCGTTGGACAGCCCATAACTGTTCTTCGAGGTTGGGGCTGTGTAGGACCGCATCCCAACGTGAAGAAGTGTTGTTTTCATCGCTGTGTAACGCGGGACATCGCCAGAGCATGTGAGGTAAATTCGCTAAATCATTGCATAGTGCACATGCATTTGTTGTCTGAATTTCGGGGTACACCTGGTGAAGAAGTAGGGGGTTTGGGTAAGCCCCCGTCTGTAGAAGCCTTAGTGTCAAAGCCTGAGGTCTATTGAGTTTGCAATGTGGGAGGGGGTAGATCCTCCGAGCCAAGTAAAAGTGCTTAGTAATTTCGGTGTACGTGGAAGGAGAGTCCCGATTGTCAGTACCCCCAGCGTCACGCTGCCCGGTAGCTACGCGGTTGATGATCCCTCGCGCAGCTCCGTGTGCCGACTCGTTGAGGTTGGGCGGGGCACTCTCGATCTGTCCCATGTGTGCTGGAAACCAGATCAATGTGTGTGGCTTGATCTCCTTGCTTCCTAGTATCCTTAGGGCCAGCTCGGATATGGTTCCTTTGGCAAATGCCCTAACAGCTGATATGGAGTCACTGTAGATTGATGTCCTCTTGTTGTCCAATAAGGCCATCGCTATTGCAGCCTGCTCTGCAATCTCAGAGGACGTCGTCCGAATCGAGATTGCGTTCGTTATCTGCCTTTCATGATCTACGCTAACTACAGCGAAGGCCTGTCCGTCGGCGTAGCGCGCTGCGTCTACGAAACTGTTCTCCGAAGCCCGTTCACGAGCCTTGTCCAGGAGAGCCTTCGCGCGCGCCCGACGTCTTCCCACGTTGTGCTCTGGATGGACGTTTCGTGGGATCGGGGCGACAATGATGCGGTCCCGCTGCTCTCGAGGGATGCTACAGAACTTTGTTTTGATTACTGTTGGGGGAACGCCCAGCTCCTGTAAAATGTGTCTTCCAGCTTGTGTGGTAGATAGCCTGACGAACTGGGCCCTCTCCTGTGCTTCCGCTATTTCCTCTAGCGTGTTATGCATGCCAAGCTGAAGTAAGCGTTCCGTGTGAGTGTATATGGGGAGGCCGAGAGCTCTCTTGATTGCCTTCCTGATTAATGCGTTGAGCTTATCCCGCTCCGATCTTTGCCAGTTGTGCATAGCCGCGACGTAAGTGAAATGACACATTACGAACGCATGTACCAATCTCACGAGGTTATCTTCTCCGAGGCCTTGCTGCCGGTTGGCCACTCTTCTGATTAGTCTGATGGCATTGTCCGTCTTCTTAGTGAGTCGCAGCACTGTCTGGTTGTTTGAACCATTCGACTCCACTATCATGCCGAGAATCCGGATAGCATCCACCCTCGGAATATATCCTCCGTCGTTTGTGCGCAGTTTTATGTCGCATTCGGCGAGTGGTTTCCACCCCTTTGGTTTCGGGCCTCTGCGCTTAGGTCGATAAAGTAGCAGTTCCGACTTGTGCGCCGGCGTTACGCCTATTCCACCATATGCCGCCGCTAGGCCGGTTGGCAGAGTCCGCCTTGGCGGACATACGCTTCGAAACTGCCGACTGCCATCCAAATTCTGCTGAAAATTCTTCAGGGGGAAGATCCACCCCTTCAACCGTCATCTGCATATTTACTGAGATCTCAGAATTCTTGCTCCAGCTACACTTGGTGACGCCAATGGGCGCTACGCCAGGCTAGGCTTGTCGTTAGGGCCAGAAAGGCGGCGACGTAGTCCGAGCACAAAAACGTTGATAAAATGGAAGAGGCCACCCACCGGAGAAAGTCCGATATCGATGTGATCCTCTTCCCCTTGGACGTGCGTTGGTCACAACATGATGGAGATTAGAGGCGAAAATCTTGCCGAAATCATTCAAGAGAGCAGGAGCCTACAATGTCCCCTACAATTCTCATACACATACTCTGTTCATTAAAGCAGATATAGTGCCTGTCTGGAAATTGTTTAGCTATAGACTAATTGTTGCTTTTAAGTGCGAATTAAAAGAAAATCGAAATTTCTTTCGTAACCTAGCCAAGCTAGAAATAAAGCCTACATCCTATACTATACGTCAGTCTGACTACTGGAAGGTGGTCACTCCCCGTGCTAACTATTCTATGGGTACACTATCGTATATTTTGCCTAAACTTCTTAATGATCTGAATAAATGTGGAATTGATTTAGGTCGCACTACAGTTCGCGAACTGCGCCACGTGATATGTCATGTTTTTGAACAATTCTAATATTGATTCCTTGTGATACATTGAATCGAATCAATTTTGCGTTTCTGTATGTTTGTATTCCTGTATGTTTCATGTATGCTCCTGTACTGCCTTGTAGAGGGGACCGTGGGCTCTAGTCAAGCTGTTCAGCAGCTTTTACCCACGGCCCCTCCATCGTTTTGATGGAAATAAAGCTTATTATTAAGTGCACCTGCAAGTTTTCTGGTTATGTCCATTTTTTTTTGTTGGCTTCGTTGGTACACCTTTGATTTCGACGTTCAAACACCTGGTATGCTGTTCATTTTTCATGAGTCTTACTTCATGATCCTTGAGTTTTGCGAGTAGGGCATCTGGGTCCTTTTCCAGACCCTCCACTGTGTTCCTTAGATCAAAGTTTTCATTTTTCAGCTCACTCACAGATGTTTTCGTTTCCTCATAATTCTTGTTCGCAAATTCCCAGAATCCCTTCATTTCCTTAAGTCTATTTCCAGGCATTCGCGCAGTTCTCGAAATTCATTCTTCAACTCACGTTTAAGTTCTTCGAAAAGTTTAGAGAGCTCTTGCTTGCCTGTCATTGCTACCAGAGCGCGGGACAAAAAGGAGATAAGCGAACAAGAACTCGAGTTAAATAACAGAAATAACAGTTTATTCGAACAGGAATGTGGCAGCAATGTGGCATGAACAGGAACAGGAACAGGAAGCAGCTACGGCCGAATGTGCATCCCACTATTTAGGAGGAGCATAAAAATCGCCAACCTGTACAGGCGGCAAGAAGCGCTTCAGTATGCGTGCACGTGGCCGTAACCGCTGCTGCCGACTGATGCAAACGTGCTTCTTGCAGGGCTTTTAAAGCAAGGGCCTTGGGACCCCGCGCAGGCGCGTTAAGGTAGACGGTAGGCGATAGACACGGCCACGGCCAGGATGCTTTTTCTTGGGGTGATAAGCGGCGCAGCCGGGGTACGTGAAGTCTTCTTGCCGGCAGTTCCTTGCAGCTGTGATCTGCACAAGCGGAAAGAAGCGGTTCAGTACGTGTGCACGTGGCCGTGACCACTGCTGCCAACTGATGATATCGGGCGACGTGTCCGGGAGTGCAGCAACAGATGGGACGGTTGTCAAGCGTCGTCCAAGGATTAGCTCTCGGTGCGGTCCAAGATGTAGCATGGTCTTCCGGTGGCGCCGGTTGGGAATGGGTCGAGAAAGAAGCCGGCAGAGGCCTCCGTACTGCCTGCGCGTACGTAAGAGGCGCGGCCACAGGCAGGACTGGCTGCGCATAGCTGAGAGGTGTGGTGAAAGGCTGCACTGCCAGCGCAGAGTTGAGATTTGCGGCTGCAGGCGGCTGATTGTGTGCGGAAGGGACGACGCGGGCGACCTCTTCAGAAATGAGGGTGCGGAGCATATTCGGAAGAAGGCAGGTGGGCTCCAGAGTGAAGGGGACTAAACAAAGTTGGCGGACATCTTCCTCACGCACGAAGTCCCTGACCCGATGAAAGAATGAGGATGGGTCGTACTTTCTCTCAAGGCTCGCGAACGAGTCTTCGCTTGCCGGAGCACGCCGAGTCGAAGCGCTTTGCTTCTTTAACTCATCATAGCTTTGGCATAGGCTGGCGACTTCGGAAACGGTCTGCGGATTCCTGGCTAAGAGCATCTGGAATACACCGTCATCGATGCCTTTTAGTACATGGTGAATTCGCTTAGCTTCGGCCATGGCGGCGTTGACTCGTTTGCAAAGGTCCACGACGTCTTCAATGTAGCTCGCGAACGTTTCTGCCGTCTGCTGTGCTCGGGCGCGCAAGCGTGGTCCAGGACGCAGCTTGCGAACAGCGGGTTGGCCAAACACTTCCGCAAAGGTTGTCTTGAAGATTGACCATGTGGGTACGTCACTTTCGTGGTTGTGACACCAGGGTTGGGCAACACCAGACAGATATAAAATAACATGGGTTAACTTCGCTGGATCATCCCACTTATTGTGCGCACTCACCCGTTCATATGACGCAAACTAGTCATCTACGTCTTCGTCGTCTGCAACGCTGAAGATCTTGGGGTCCCGTTGTCGTGGAACGCCGGTGCAGGTGACGGACTGTGGCGTCGGCGCAGCTTGGGATGAGCTTTCGGTCATGGCGGGCGATAGCGTTATTGATCGGAGCTCCAAGGATTCAACCGACCGGGTTTGACTTCCAGGACCTCCACCAATTGACAAGAGGTTTATTTGCGGCTTCCTATGCAAAGGCACAGTGACCGGGAACGGCGATACAGCCCAAAGCACTGTCCGAAAAGACGCCAGCAATCAACAGCGAGAGCCGAGCCGAGCCGCGCGTTCACGTAATTAATACGGACAACCTGAGACCTATCTCGCTGACATCGTGTGGGCAAACTAATGGAGACGATGGTGGAAATAGGCTCTCAGAATATTTGAAAAAGCGTAACACTTTTGCAGACACCATGTTCGTCTTCCACCCACACATGTCGGCACAAGACATATATTATTGCAACTCTACCACAACATCCGGACTATCGTGCGTGGGGCTAGTGGGGAGCAGGGGCAAGAGGATGCGGGTGCGGGGGTTGTTCGCTCACTCGCTCTTTCGTTCGTTCATTCGGCCTATTCGCTTACGTACGCTATAATTGTCGTTCGCCCTACCGCAATGATTTATTAAAAGGAAGATGAAGAGTTTTCCAGAAAAAATGAGTGAAGAGCTGACGTAATGGTTTTCAACCGTCCGAATCCGAATAACGCATCGAAATTGAGCCAAAGAAAGTGCAAACAGGTTTTTATTTGGACGAAAAGTGCAACAGCAGAGTCTGGCAGCTCGAGCGCCTCGTTTCCGCCTGTGATTGGTCGGGCGCCTCGTGACGTCAACATTGGTGTTCGTCCGGACCGGCCGCTGCCGCCACACATGAAGCACGGTGCAAGGTGGTTTGGCGCTGTGGTTTGGTGAGACGGTAATGGTAAATTTCGAGAGCTTGCGTTTCTCTGAGGACTTCGGCGTTGCTCCCTACATGCATACATAGCCGGCCTCTCCAAGAAGCAAAAGGTGCTGGTAGCAAGCAGTACTTTCGACGCGAACGAAAGCGAAGTGTTAGCATCTCCTCGTGTTAGAAATGTTCTTTGGTGAGTATGTTTTTGCAAAGCTGTATTCAGCGATCCAGTGAGTTCGTATCCGGGCAAACAACTGTACTGTTATGTTCCTGCGTGCCTCTTCGTGGAACGTAAGGAGGGATGTGATCGTCGGCATTTGTGCACTGCCTCAAAGCTGTCGGCAATCTACACAGACGGTTTACATGCGGGAAAAGTTTTCCGGCGCTTGTAGCACGTGTAGTGGCCTTCATCAGCGCGCCATCCGCACGCTTATCGTAACCGGAGCCGTAAAGGCGGCGAATTCCGTCGGCTACGTGAGACAGCCGCTTTCTCTCTGTACGCGAGGGGGAGCGCAGCGTCCTGGCGTGCGCCGGCTTTCAAACACATGGAAACTTTGCACTTGCGCTGCACTATGGTAGCTGCATGTTGGCTGTTTCACAATACACGTGCGAATAGAAAATTAACGGCGGTTTGCGATCAAACCTGCGTCAAGGGTGGGAGATGAACATGTACCTTCCGTTCAGCGTGCTAACACGAAGGAGCTAGCAATAAATCAAAATCCAGGTTTGGACGAGTTCGCGTATTCATAAGGTCTTTGAAGACCAGTTACCATCCGTCCGCCGGCACCCGACCCGCCTTTGTGCGTTCGTTGCCACAACCTTTTCGCGCTGCGTTTAGAAAGCCTGCAAGCAGAAAGTCGTACTCTCCCTTATTCACGCCTTATTGATAAACTCTGGTAGTAATCGTCGTCACGGAAGTGGTTAGAGCACAGCACTGTTGTTCTTGAGTGCTTGAAATTCTTTAGATTCACAGCAGCCTCCCACTTAGCTGCAAGCTTCTTGTCTTGCGGGGAGTAATGGAACATCGTCGCGGCCGCTGGTGTTAGTGCAACCGTAGGCTGCACAGAACGCCGGCATGATCGGCCGACCACTGCAATTGATGCTGGGCGCGTCCAACTAGACCCACCCTTCTGCTTTGCCTCTCCAGGTCAGTGAGCATGCATTGCAGTTGGTCCCCTGAGTTACTAAGCAAGACAATATTATCAGCGAATCGCAAGTTACTAAGGTATTCGCCATTAACTTTTATCCCCAATCCTTCCCAATCCAGCTCTCTGAATACCTCCTGTAAACACGCTGTGAATATCATTGGAGAGATTGTATCTCCCTGCCTGACGTCTTTCTTTAGTGGGATTTTGTTGCTTTCTTTATGGAGGACTACGGTGGCTGTGGAGCCCCTATAGATATCTTTCAGTGTTTTTACATACGGCTCGTCGGCACCCTGATTCCGTAATGCATCCATGACTGCTGAGGTTTCGACAGAATGAAACGCTTTCTCGTAATCAATGAAAGCTATATATAAGGGTTGGTTATATTCCGCACATTTCTCTATCACCTGATTAATAGTGTGAATATGGTCTATTGTTGAGTAGCCTTTACGGAATTCTGCCTGGTCCTTCGGTTGACAGAAGTCTAAGCTGTTCCTGATTCTATTTGCGATTACCTTAGTAAATAGTTTCTAGGCAACTGACAGTAAGCTAACCAGTCTATGATTTTTCAAGTCTTGGCGTCCCCTTTCTCATGAATAAGGATTATGTTAGCGTTCTTCCAAGATTCCGGTACGCTCCAGGTCATCAGGCATTGCGTATACAGGGTGGCCAGTTTCTCTAGAACAATCCCTACCATCCTTCAACAAATCTACTGTTACCTGATCCTCCCCAGCTGCCTTCCCCCTTTGCATAGCTCCCAAGGCTTTCTTTCCTTCTTACGGCGTGACCTGTGGTATTTCGAATTCCTCTAGACTATTCTCTCTTCCATTATCGTCGTGGGTGCCACTCGTACTGTTTAAACTTCTACAGAACTCCTCCGGCACTTGAACTATGTCATCCATATTAGTAATGATATTGCCGGCTTTGTCTCTTAACGCATACATCTGATTCTTGCCAATTCCTAGTTTGTTCTTCACTACTTTTAGGCTTCCTCCGTTCCTTAGAGCATGTCCAATTCTATTCATATTATACTTCCTTATGTTAGCTGTCTTACGCTTGTTGATTAACTTCGAAAGTTCTGCCAGTTCTGTTCTAGCTGTAGGGTTAGAGGCTTTGATACATCGACGTTTCTCGATCAGATCTTTCGTCTCCTGTGATAGCTTACTGGTATCTTGTCTAACGGAGTTACCACCGACTTCTATTGCACACTCCTTAATGATGCCCACAAGATTGTCGTTCATTGCTTCGACACCAAGGTCCTCTTCCTGAGTTAAAGCCGAATACCTGTTCTGTAACTTGATCTGGAATTTCTCTATTTTCCCTCTTACCGCTAACTAATTGATCGGCTTCTTATGTACCAGTTTCTTCCGTTCCCTCCTCAGGTATAGGCTAATGCGAGTTCTTACCATCCTATTGTCACTGCAGCGCACCTTGCTGAACACGTCCACATCTTGTATGATGCCAGGGTTAGCGCAGAATATGAAGTCTGTTGCATTTCTAGTCTCGCCGTTCGGGCTCCTCCGCTTCCACTTTCGGCTATCCCGCTTGCGGAGAAAGATATTAATTATCCGCATATTATTCTGTTCCGCAAACTCTACTAATAACTCTCCCCTGCTATTCCTAGTACCTATGCCATATTCCCCCACTGCCTTGTCTCCAGCTTGCTTCTTGCCTACCTTTGCATTGAAGTCGCCCATCAGTATAGTGTATTTTGTTTTCACTCTGCCCATCGCCGATTCCACGTCTTCATAGAAGCTTTCGACTTCCTGGTCATCATGACTGGATGTAGGGGCGTAGACCTGTACAACCTTCATTTTGTACCTCTTATTAAGTTTCAGATCAAGACCTGCCACCCTCTCGTTAATGCTATAGAATTCCTGTGTGTTACCAGCTATATTCTTATTAATCAGGAATCCGACTCCTAGTTCTCGTCTCTCCGCTAAGCCCCGGTAGCACAGGACGTGCCCGCTTTTTAGCAGTGTATATGCTTCTTTGCCAGGTTCATATTCCAATGGCGGCCAGGGATTCTTAGCACCCTCTGCTGCGTCGCAGGTCTGACCGCCGCCGTGGTCAGTTGCTTCGCAGCTACTGGGGACTGAGGGCCGAGATTTGATTGTTGTGTTCATATAGGAGGTTGTGCAGAAAAGTAAAGTATTGTTTAACAGTATCGGAAGAGAACAGCAGTTTACGATAGGTAGCGAGGGACTGGAAGTGGTAAGGTAATACATCTACTTAGGGCAGGTGGTGACGGCGGATCCGGATCATGAGACGGAAATAATCAGAAGAATAAGAATGCGTTGGGGTGATTCCGTTTGAATGCGATGATTCCGTTTCAGTCATGTAGTTCTTGTAGCGCAATCCTACCACCATCGTCATTTCAGAAACTTCATGAAATTGTCTTCATACGCTCGTCGACATACCACCTTCGCAGTTCCATCGATGTCACTCCATCGTAATCATGCTGTCTTCATAGAATTGTGATTATGTCGCTGTTGTCAGGCCATCATCGTTATTGGGTCGTCAACATACGCGTAGTGTCATGCATGTGTTGTTATACCGTAGTTGTGATACCATCGTCGTAGTTACATCGTCGTCATTCCAGCTTCGTCATCTGATTATCATCATGCTATCAGCGTCCCACAATTTTCGTCCTGCAAACGTCGTTCCACTGTGATCCCCGTCCATTTCTAATTACATTGTTGCCAGGCCAACGTAGTCACGCTCTTGTCGCACCGTTGTCATCATTACAGACATCTCATGCAATTGTTCTCCTGTCGTCGTCATACCGCGTCTGTCTTTCTATCGACATAATTTCTCCTTCATTCTGTGATAATTCTGGAATCGTCAATCAATGGGGATTTTGCCACCGTCATCATAGGCAGGTTGCGAACGTAGTTCCCGCGCCTACTAGGACACCCCTCGCGGCGGCGAGCGCGCAACTGTCAGGATACGACGGGCCCGCTTGCGATCGGAAAGCCTGTCTGTGCAGTCTTTCGCGCTTAGCTGTTGCCTTTTCTGAGCAATGTTGAAGTGCAACCCGAGCTGTTGCGTAGTGGGCTGCAACAGCACGTACACCACCTCACTAAGAACAAAGTTTTACAAGTTTCCGAGCCGACCGTATGAAGTAGAACGGCGTCAATGCTGGCTCGGGCTTTTCCGACGGCAGACTTTTATATTCCGGCGTTATGCCAAATGCGTTAACGCTGAATTCGTTGCTTTTAGAGCAGCCATGGCAGCAACGGGATACCTGTAGTGCGTACTAGGATATGCAACAAACAAAGTAGTTTGTTTCCACACTCTATCGAAGTAAAGCTGTGGATCTCTTTCCCAATCCTCTCCCATTCGAACAGCGCCAGGGCTTGCTGAGAGCTACGAGGAGGAGTTGCAGCTGGCTCAGCTGGCATACACTCTTCTGCGCCCAGCATATCAACTAGAGGGCAGTTGAGATGACCAAAATATTTGACGACGTGGTTTATTGGAATCTCCTTTGCACGCCCTGAAAAATCGCAACAACATAAAAAGTGTCGGCCTTCCAGTAACCTGCGCGAAAATATTTTCCTAGCGTAGCCTAACAAAATTGGTTAGCTCCTCACTTTTTTGTGTTTGGGGAGAGCAACGTTAGAATACCTCGGCTAGGTCTTACGAGACGTTGTTACGCACCACGTTTTTGGTTTAGATGTTTTGGAGTCGCATTAGCCGTCCTGTATGAACAGGGCAACTACCGCGGCGTGCTTGCTCTTCCCTACAATGTCGGCAGGGCAATCGCAGCTCCCCGCTACGATTTGTGTCCTGTCGCCGATCTGCAAGAATCAATGTCACCTATAATTTCATGCGTCCACAACGTATATAACGACGTAACTTACGCTGAGCTTCACGCATCTCGCTGATGCGGTGATTTAAATTTCGTTTGCGGAATACACCTAGCAGTCACTTCCGATCCGTGCGAGTTCAGCAATTCCCTCACGTCGTACACGTGCCCCGCTTCAAATTGACGACTTCCTTTCTCGAAGTTCGTTCCTTGAAAAAAGCTGGCAAGATCTTGTGATTCCCAAAACCCGGCTAGAATTATTATCGGAACGCTGCTTCGCGCGATCACAACCGTTTGACAGGGCGCCAAACCCGCAGCGCAAGCTGCTGACGCCGTGAGTATTCCTACCACATTTGAGCAACTATTCGTCAGATGGCGCTAGGGGTCCGAAAGACAGGGCGCCGGCTAGCACTTGTAACGTGCCCATGGCATTGTAATTGTGTCGTGGTTGCTTATTTTCATCACTTCAGAAACTTTCCATCGTCGTCATGTCTTCGTACTCATAATACCTTCGTCGTTCTATCGCGGTCATTATTTCTTCGTAATTCTATGGTCATGAGTGCATGCGCAATAGACGTGTGGTTCTCGGCCTACCGTCGTGAGATAAGGTAGGCGAGCGTTGGTGATAACAAAGCGGGCCAGTCGCGGATAAAGTGTATGTCGCATACAACCGAATCACTTGAAATCTCAGGAGGTTCAATACGCATTCTAAAGAAAGATATCTTAGTCAATGCGGTGTGGCGCAGCTGTCTCTACATTGCCTGAATGCTGATCGCATGAACTTCGACAGTAATATTAAGATGGGTTCTGCCATAATTCTTTTGTCTTGGCGACGCTAAGAAACTCTAGTCAGCATTGTTTCCAGGTTATTAAGACCTCGAATTCCTAGAGGTGATCATGCTTAGGCATCATGCGCAAGGACGACCCGAGGTTCGATGGGCGTAGCATTGTGAGTTTCACAGCGGCCCCGCCTAAATACAAGGGGAAGCTCAATGGGGTGGTTGGGAGTGGCGGGGAAAGGCAAACAAACTTCCAGTTGCTACACATCATCGAGTCGAATAAATCAAAATGACCAACATTTGCAAAGATAATTCCATTACAATAGCGCCAAAGAGAGTGCAAACTATTTGAATGGTGCTAGACACGCTGCAAAAATATTCACTGGACTGTCTTCAGGTTTCCAAGCTGTCCTTCATATAGCAACCAGAAGAGGAATCAATGATGAGAGGAGTTTCGGTACAGCTGGTTGCATTTTTCAAAAGCGCAAAACGTGCCTAGGGGCAGAGTGGTCTGCAATACTGTGCTCTTGCACACACACCAAAAAAATCGGCAGCATGTGACAAGTGAAGTCGAAAGCTGGCTGCACACTTGATAATGTGCCGTCTCGCATCGTCGCGTTGCTGCTTTCGCAGTCTGCCGCTTCGTGCGCTAGTAATGCGCGGTCAGACTCGCGCCACCGATGGTGCAAAGGAAATTGGGAAGATCGTTCGCAGGTTCATGAAAGCAGCCAGCTATCCTTTTCTATCAAAACGTTCGTGCATTTAGACAGAAAGAAAACAAGAACCGTAACTAAATGAGCTGCATTTGGTAATATGCCGTCTGGCGGAAAACTGCCAGACTCAGCAGCGACAAAGCGAAAAAGCCAGCGAGAAAGCTGGCTTCGAACCTGCTAACTCGCACTCGCGGTATGACTGATTTTGACCTGACGTTGTTCAGAGCGCTCGGCTATGACTTCATTTTTATTTTTATTTACTGCCGGTTTCTATATAACATCGCACATATAACTTTCACACACAAAGGAAAAAAAGGCAAGAAAGGGGGCAACAAAGCCATCCGTCCGCATAGGACTGACGTTGTCAAATTAAAATTCCTTCATGGCTGTCAGCTCGGCTCTCACTTCCACCAGCTGCTTGAGGCAAAATCCAGGTTTATATCTAACACCAAAATAAATTCCGCGACCTTGTTTAGGAAACCGCGATTTTGGCACTACTTATTTCTCATTTCAAGAATTGCTGCTGCAACCAGCTCAACGCTCAGTCATTGAAGTTGATAAATCTCCGAGAATTTACCAAGCAATGCGATTGTTTCAGCTCGAATCGCTTTTTACTATCCAAGAAACCCTCCTAAATTTCAACGTTTACACAGACTCGCATACTTCAAAATTCGCCGCGAATTTGGAATGGGTTTTCGGCCGTAAGTAACGGTACCGCTTGCCTGAGATGTCGAAATAGGCGCGCAGAGCTTATTTCCATGGGAATATTTTGAAAGATAGCTTCTATGATTAGTTATTTGTGGAAAACAACGCTCTCCCATAGAAATAGCGCATGTTTCCAGATGTGTCGGCTAGAGGCGCTATTTGGCCATGTCCCAGAGAGGCCGAAATAATCTTATGGGTGGCGGCAATGGAAAAGAAACCTGCCATGAGTAACTGCTTAACTGAAAAAAAAAAACGAAATCAGGAAAGAAACAATTTATGATAACTAAAAGGGAAGCTCATTAATTTTCGAAGCGAGATCAGGATGCCTTAGGACACGCACCTATAAAGAGAGGTATAAGAACGAAGAAGAAGCCTTTACTTGCTGTGGTAAAGCTAGGGAAACTATGGAGCATGTTTTATTAGAATGTGCAGACGTCACCCAGCGGTCGATTTAGGCACCATTGGCCTCCTTGAAGCCCTTGGGTTCAGCGAGAGCAGTGGAAAGGTAAACATGTCCGCGATAGGGATTAGGAAGGGGCGATTGGAGGATTGGTGGAATTAAAGTAGGGAAACCACAAAAAACGGAGACGTACAAAAGCACAGTTTGCAATAGGGGATCAGAAAATTTGGTTGTGGAAGTTCGTAGTGTTTTCTTCTTTTTTTATTGTTTAACCTAGGTAGGACATTAGGCAGTATAATAGGAAGAGCTTGGTGGTGCAACCCACCGCCCCGTTCCAAAGGGGACGCTCACAACATCCATCCATCCACCCATCCATCCATCCATCCATCCATCTATCCATCCCTCCTGATTCCTGGTCATGAAGCTACCGCGATTTGAGAAAGCATGGCAATCACAGGTTGTGCTCGTGTCCTCCATAAGCGCACTCCTAATAGATACACGAGTGGTCACTAAGTCACAAGTGAATGTAGTTTCAGTGGGTCTGATACTTGCCTATAGGAAACACAAGAGGCCAAGTGAGCCTATTCTAGAGCCCAATGAAATTTTATTCTCTCCTGGCTTTAGCAAGGCTACTCGCTGCCTACAACCACTGCGTCAGGAAGCGCGTCAGTGGCGCTACCATATAATATTGCATAAGTCTATTGTAATTCGGATTGGCTTGAAGCAGCCACCCGAACGCCACTAACGACAGCGTTTTGGCGGTCACCTCGAAACTTCGTTTTATCTTTGACTTGACTTAGATGAAAAGCACGTAGCCTTATTCCAGAAAGCTTTCCTTTCCGGGTGAACGAACTTGAGGTATGCCTTCACAAAATAGACTCTGCGTGTTTGTTGAAGCTAGCTGCTGTGATATATTGGTCTGTCCGAATATGTAAAGAACCAAGTTATTGCTGAATCGCCTTATTATCATACATAGTGCAGGCCGAATTCTTACGTAATCAGGGGTACAAATGTAAGGATTTCGTTCTATTAATCCTCCCCAAACCAGGTCATCCCGTATAGTCCTATATTCGCATCGGTTGTTTCATGTGCTCGTCTCAAGCGTCTTCATTTGACTGAACATCGGAATGGCCCATGAGGGGAGGCGGAAATGGTCAGGGAATTCCAGTGGCGCTCACAGGGTCACCCAGGAGCAGAGCAGCTGCGAAATGGCATAGAAAATTTTGTTATTTTCAAGGGTATACATTCACCATTGTCATGTCGTTGCACTTTGTTAATCTCTGTCGAGTTCGAAATTTTGCTACCTGTGTTGCATTACTGCCAACGGTCCCTGCAGGTAAAAGAAACTTTTATTTACCTAGTAATATATTTTTTAAGCAACTAATGCTGATGTTTTGATACCGCTACGTCTACCAACACTTTATGCAGGCGTAACTGCTCAAAAAACTGCGTTTTATCATTGCTATTCAAATTCGCAATATGAATTTAATGGGTCACATAAAACATCAAAACATTAAGCATCGAAACATTAGGCAATAACACAATTTTTATTGGAAATTACATGCGATGTTTAGTAGTATAGCACTGCTGGGAGTACAAGCCTTTCGGTTTTAATGCCAAATTTCAAGACAGAAGATGTGGCAGTGCTAGAACTAAATTCATTTTTGCTTTTTTAATCTTCGGAACAAGACGACTTCACAATATTTTAGGTGTTCCGTAGAGTGACAATTTCTGTGAAAGATATGCACAATGGAGACTGGATGAACAGTTCCGGTCAATTATTTCCGCACAATTCATTTTTCATTAGCAAACGTTCACTGATGGTGACTGGCTATACTGTTACTGCTATAAGTGAGGACAACTCACTCGTACATCTCGACGAGAAGAGCAAGTTTTGGTGCTGCGCTGTTGACGGGCATGCACACTAATATCGCCTGCCTACTCCCGACGAAAAACTTGGTACGTAACGCGACCGTTTGTCGAAATATATTAAATCAATAATGGAATTTTGTAACTGCACTGACAAAACTTTCAGTAAAGAGGACGGGCTTGAGATTCAGCTCGTTTTGAAGGTGAAGTACGGGCACTGTAAAGCTGTATAGCCATGCCTGTACAAAACAGGCTGACCATACTTACAGGGGCGTAACCATCGAAACATGCGGCCGTTACTTCAACATAGCCTCCGAAGAGTTGAGAATGGCGCAAAGGTCGCATATTTTAAGTGCACCTTTCGCGTTTGGAAGTAGCTCATTTATATATTATTCAAAATTTTTTATTTGTGAGAAGATGTTCCGCATTACGAATAGTTTTGCTCGGTGTTAGCGTTGTGTTGCGATGCTCGAAGTAGCGGTTTGGATCCTGGCTGCGGTGACGGCGGCATTTTGATCGGGGCGAAATACAAAAGCCCCTGTCTACTTCAATTTGGTGAATGTTATTAAAAACTTCAGTTGCTCAATATCATGCGTACTTTCTCACTAGGGCGTGCCTCGTAATGAGATCTCTGTGTTGGCGCATAAAACACCTGGCTTTTTCTCATAGAGAAACCTGCCCGTAAAAAATTTAGGAACCATTCCACTCTGTGAATGTAGATGACCAACGAACGTATAGCGTATCGCGCACGCTTAGGCAAGGGTGAATGTATATATTGCCATCATTTGATAATTATAGTGACGGTAGCTTTGTAAATATTGCGATATACACTGATTGTTTCAGTTACAACCTTAAAGAGAACCTTGGCCATTGCTAAATCTACAGACGACCGTTGTAGAGTACTTGAATAACTTGGATTGGAACCCCGCTTCAAAAAAACTCTTTTAGCACAAATAGATTGAAGAATTTCTTGTCGGGTTTTAAAATGTCCTCTTCTAAGGCTCTAACGATGATCACAGGGGTAGTGTCATCTGGGCTTACCCATGCATAGTGCGTGGCCATCAACGTGTCTCGATATCACGCTTGTGTGTGCCTCAAGACATTTACAAAGTGGATAACACAAACCCATTTTTTTGTTTTTTTACACCACATACATCCCCACAGCCGATGGCATTGTGCTCTCCCGAGTCAATGGTGCATGGTTTACATGCATTTTCTCTTTTGCGTATATTGCAATGCCCGTTGCTAATTAGTTCATGTGGTGTGCAGCTGTACACCAGTACACCCATAAGCTTGAAAAAATGTATCTTAATGGATTTATTGAATTTATTATTAAGTAGTAGAATAGCACAAGTGGTGGAGTGCATGAAGCCTGCTTCACCTCCGCAGCTGGTCAGCCCCGTATTGAACTACATGTATGTATGTATGTATGTATGTATGTATGTATGTATGTATGTATGTATGTATGTATGTATGTATGTATGTATGTATGTATGTATGTATGTATGTATGTATGTATGTATGCATGTATGTATGTATGTATGTATGTATGTATGTATGTATGTATGTATGTATGTATGTATGTATGTATGTATGTATGTATGTATGTATGTATGTATGTATGTATGTATGTATGTATGTATGTTACTCTATCTAATTGCATCTAACCATTATCCCGCCTACCGTAAGAAAAATCGCTCCAACATCCGTAAGCAAGCAACAGCATTTATCTGCCCGAGAGTCTACTCACCTTGAAAATGGAGACTATTAATAACTAGTCTACTAAGTATACAAATCCAAGGGATTAGACGTATAAGCTTTTGAAAAGAAGGAGCCGATTTTGCATCAAATTCGCGAACTGAATTTTTGAAAGATGCATGGAATACTAGCCATAAACAACATCGTTGTAAAAAGATGTGAACATGGGCTGGACGATCTAGCGTTTAAGCTACCATTCTATAACAACAATTTGTCTTATTACAGATTTATACGGCGCAGGCTGCCAGAGCGAAAAAGCGATATGTCTTAAAATCTACCGAAGGCTCTCATGAACTTAGCAGAGGCAGGAGCGAACTACTATTGCCGGGAAGTTGAGCAATGTCTTCGTTGTACCTATTGTCCGGCTTGTCCTACGAGACCTCAATGTGTATGTGCTGTGTGTTTTTTTTAAAGCACTTAACGCTTTGAAAACTGTTGTCTTATATGAAATTACACGCGAAGTAATTGTCTATTACTTACGATTCACATACCTGCTTTGCGCCTACAATTTACGAGCAAGATAGCCTATTCTCCAAAAGTACCAGCCTTTACCAAGCATAGAAATGTATTACTCCCCGAATGTGGACTAAAAACCAACTTGTTTCAATATTTTCCATAAAAAAGTAAGCTCTCCTTTGCAGCTCTTCCTTAATTTTCTATCTCGGCTTCATTAGGAAAGACGACTGAGTATTGAGATGTTATATTTTTTACAGTGAAGCTGTTTATGGCTAGGTTTTGACGGATCTCGTTTCCGTGGATATAGACGAACAATTTCGTCCATAGGGCACCGTTCTTTTTTTTTTGCATGTGAGGTGATATTAACGTGCTGAGGCTTGCTGTTGCCTCCTGAAGTGTTATTTTTTTTTCGCACAGGCAGAGTGCATAAGGGAGGCAATATTGGTAACGTTACAAATGTTGCAATTTATTTACTCATTGCTCTTTATCTCAAGCTTATGCATATATAATTGAATAAATTGGTCATACGTTACAATGTATATTTCTGCAGGCATTGATGGAATGCTTTTTAACCAGGCCTGGTTTATCGCTCACACAATCGTCTTACCAATTGCAGAAGCGACGAAAATGAAGACGCCAGAAGCATTCGCCATCGCTTTAAATATCTGTGGCGAAAGCAAAGAACAGCGTTCAGCGTTATTGTTGAGCCATGCATTATGGGCGACTTTTACATCGTACAAATTTTCTTCGAATGTTTAATTTAGATACCAAACAATAATTATTCATCGTACAACAAAGAAAAAAGTCTTCTGACCTATGTACATACACAAGCTATAAGTAACGTTTCTTGTACAGAGTGTTAGCATATAGGGCGTTGTGTGGACACCGGGCACGCGTACCCTCATAATGGTTATAATTTACGATAGCCTCATCGCTCTCCATCTCGGGATAGGAAATTCTGTCAGTGAGTGGGCAATGGAGGGATGACGTTATGGACGGGACGGCGGAGGCCTTCGTGAATGAAGCCGTGAAAAATACCGGAGTCACGTTTTATCTTTATATGATAATGTTGTGGGGTGGTACTACGGAAGCGCTTTACGCTTGGTTCATATTCATCTTTACTAATGGGCATGTATAAATGCGCGTTGACTTTTTTAAACAAGAGTGAATCTCACCACTAGCTATTTAGTCCCAATGTTCTGGCAAGAATGACACTTTAGTGAAGCAGGAATTTGTTAAACGAAATCGCACACCTTGTTGACGAGCTCCTATTCTAAACTAAGCTTCGCGTGCAAGCTATCTTACATATTCAAGTGTCTGAAATTGTGCTCTCGCTTCTAACGCTTTGATGCAAGTCAAACTATTGTTGAAATTGAAAAGTCAAGAAGCAAAAGTTAGATGACTTGTTTCAAAAAATATTTTCTAACTATACTAAACACATTATCTTAAGCCTCTTTCTACGAGTTGTAGATTAACTCCAAGACGGAAAGGGATTTACGTGTATCACCGAAGTGCCTTTTCTGACATTCGGAACCAAGGACTTGCTTTCCCTGAAAGAGAGGATGCGCCTGCTCTCGATAATATAACGCTTTGTAACGTTCGCACATGTAAGCTCTTGGGAAAAAAAAGAATTTCTTAGCGCACAGATGTCCTACTGGCTAGGAATACTGGAGAACTAAGAATGTGCTTATACCTAGATTCTATACAACTATAGACTGTTTGAGGGCCACTCATAAGAAAAGCCAGAAACTGAGGATACCGCAACACTTACTGTATTTCTCTACCTCAAAAAAGCAGGCTGCTCTCCCCTCAAGTGTAAATGCAAAAAAAGAAGAGATACGATACCGCCAACGAGTTCTCTGTGTAAATAACAATTAGCTCTCTATCTCATTACATTTGCGGAGACAGAACAATGATGCGCACGTAGTGTCAATTGACGTAAAAAAAATCTGCGAGCATGACCGCAACATAAAAAAAAGATCATTGCCTTTCCACTCTGTGAAGACGGATAAACACCAAAGCTGGGAATTCGGGTTTCTTAATGCGAACTGCACCTACATCGCGGGTCGTCCCGGTATTTCGCTATCGTCGGGATCGGCCCACGTGCGGGTAGTGCTTACAACCTTCCCCACCTTCCCCGCATTCCCCTCGGGTGGGTCCGGTATTGCACTATCTTCGAGATCGGCCAACGTATAAAAATTGTTCGTTTATGTCCACGGAAGCGAGATCCGCCAGAATCTAGCCACAAACAGCTTTGCTGTAAAACATGACCACGTAATTTTACGAATGAGATTACCAGCATACCGCTAACTAAAGTTTAACAATATAAATACTTAGGAGTTTCAATGACTTTCGATCTCAGGAGGGATAAACATATTACGAATACCGGCACCAATTGTTACGCAAATTATTATTCCTCAAAAGAAGCCTTACGCTATCATCCCCATCAAAGGAGTGACTAGCACAATCAACGGCGTTCGTAACGCCAGTTGTCGAATAGGCTAACATGGTCTGGTTTCTTCATTCAATTACTATCGTAACAAAATTATACTCAATAGAAAGAATGCTCATGAGGTGCATGCGCAATAAATATATACTCGCTGACTCACCGACTAATCTTCTAACGCTATCTACAAGAGCCAACACGCTCGCCTGAAGTTCTTGATCCAGCTTTTTCGTTTCATTCTCTGAGGTTCCAAAACACGTAACAAACATGCGTACACTTTAGTAGAATGCACATACCACAACCAGACGTTTCAATGTTATTTCTTCCCAGTCAGAGAAGCTTCATTGAACAGCATTGATCCTGCTATAAGCAACTTCGAATCGTTCTCGGATTTAGCCTGACAAGTAGAAGCAGCAGTGCGTAAGTAATTTGATTTATCATCAGATAAAATATCGTCAGAAGTTTTTCTTTGTGTAGATTTCGACGTTCCCTTTGTCGTTTTTTTTTTTTGATGGTTGCCGTTAGGTTGGCACGTACCGTGCTCTGTTACCAAAATGAATTTCGCGACTCTCTTTTCTCCACCGACAAGGCGGTCAGCGCCATATCGCGCAGATCAGCTATGAAAGTAGTGACAGCATGCGCACGAGCACCGAGCATGCTCTTCGAGAGTCTCACGTTAGCCTGTTCCGTTAAGCGCCGCATAGCGCCTGCTGCTTATCCGCTGTCAACGCCAACAGAAATACGCGCACGTTCCCCTTCACGGGCAGTGATCTCTGCAAGCTGTTGCAAATGATAGATGAACTGGTAAATTATAGGAGCTGTGCTGACTTTTCTAATAGCCTCGGCGGGAACAGCTGAACAATAAGGGTTCAGGCGTCTACTCGCACTTTCCTATGCAGATTCACTTTGTCACCCGAACCTGACAGGCGTCCGGTCGAGGGTCCTCTGAGAGTATTAAGGTATTTTAAAGCGTAACACTTTTTTAATGGACACGAGCACGGACGACTATTCGGGAATCAACATATCCAGAAACTGAAGAGGGCATCACGGACGCCCTGTATCACGGAATAATATGGGCAGGAAGGCCGACATCTGTGGTAAGGCGCTTCAACTTGTTGTCGAGGAGAGCCAGCTGCTTGGGGCCCAAATCATAGACGGCGCCATAAATTGTTACTAGCTCCCACAGCGGAATCATGGGGCGTGGCGTGTAGCGACCCAAAGCGGACTGTCTGTTTATTGTGGAACTGTGCTGTCGTTTCTGATGCTGCGCGTGCGGTGGAGGCGTGCTGTTGTGGCAGCTATCCACTTCATCCAGGATCGGCCAAGCAAAGTGGCAATAAACGAGCACGATAGGGAAAATGGTGGTAAAGTCACCAAGAAACACATTGCCTTTTATTATTGAGGATTAATGAAATTGTTCGCTGGCAGGTTTCAGAGGAGCCCTAGCACAACAGGTCGTTTTTAGGTAGGCAGCGTGCGTTCATTTCATTTCGACGTGCCACTACAGCTACGACTCTTGGACTTCGTGTAATACTCTAGCATGTTGCTATCGCATTAAACATTTCACCTTTATGGTGAAACAATTACTTTGTTCTATAGCGAAGCTGTTTATGTCTAGGTTCTGGCAGATCTCGTCTCCGTGGACAGAGACTGACAATTTTTCATACGTGGGCCGATCCCGAAGATAATGCAATGCCCGGCTCACCCGCGGCGGAGGTGAAGCAGGCGTTAAACACTTCCCATCATCGGCATCATCATCATCATCAGCAGCAGCAGCAGCAGCAGCAGCAACAAGCGTCAATACACGCGCGCAACTGAATGCAGTTTTATCCTAGGCATTTAACGCAAGTGAGCGAGAGGTTAGAAGTGCCACACAGACTTACATTGATTAGTTATTTTACTCTATTTGCAAGAGTCCTGCACCATGAACTAAGGGTAACTTGACACACAACGCTGGAGTCATCAGACTCATCGAGAATAGTTACCCGAATCCTTCAGCAGTGGTCATGTGACTCTTAATCTTGAGTCGTCTGACACATGTAGAATAGTTAACGGACTCCCTCTGCACTAGTCTTGTAGCCCTTTTGAGAGGGTTAGGAGACTACTGCAACACAGTGTGCATGACTACGGTGCGAGAAGTCACGTAACCACCTTGTATCGAGCACAGATAGTCTCGGGACTGTCTGCCGAAATAGAGTTCGGGTGTCTCCCACAAAGTGTGTCGTATTGTGGCGAGTCGAGAATCTCCGAAAAGAGTACGAGATACTCTTTTTTTTTTCTTAGTGTGTGGGCAACTGAATAATACCGGAGACAAGCTTGTCAAGCTGCTCGCTGTTCTAGCTGCGATCACGACAGACAGAATAAAACTACCATATCAAGACTCGACGTATATGTAACGTAGGCAGCTGCAATGCACTCGTCCATCGTTTTCAGTAGAAACGCTTCCATCTGATGATGTCTGCAGTAAACGCGGCTAACAGATATATCTGCAAAACTGAAATCATCCCAAAAAAGTGACGCTATATGTTTTAAGTGCTGTGACTGGAATTTAACTCTATTCCTACCGAGGTTTCTCATATAATATACTTAAGATAGTCCAGTGCAAATTTTTTAAAGTCGTTCAAGTAAAATTGATATTCTCATTGGGATGGGGCATGCTGCCTTAAATGTTAGTGAGTTCCATTCATAAACGTTATCGTGCAGAATAAAGAGAAACTTGTTTTTATATCGTAACTTTCCATTCCTTTGGTACTAGGCAAGGCGGCGTCTCAATTTCATGCTCACATTTGAAGTACTTGAACTAAGGGAAAGTAGGGCTGGTGTTGAGAGGCCGGTCTTGATGAGTTTCTCTTCTGAGGAAACAACTTTTGAGGAATGCACTTTCGATGTTGTTTTAGGCCAATATTGCTGCATACTAGACTTAAAAAAACAAATTTGTCTTAGAAATGCTTTCTATTACCGCCTCATAGGCACTTTTTTAATTTCAAAGATATGTTTTAATATCTAAGATCTGACCACAAAAATGATAGTGTATGCAATTAAGACTTGAGAAACACGGCAAACAAATGTTGTAAGGTGACTTATCCACCAGTTGATGTGGAGCGATGTAAAGTTTCCAAATGCTGTTGTGGTTGAAGGTGGGGTGTTTCATTACTATCAAATATATTGAGTTCCATACATGAGGAACAACGTCTGAAGTAAATTTTCGTTATTTCAAACGTATTATCTTTAAATAACTCGTTACTTTCACGTCGCGCTAAGATGTACCCTATGTATTGGGCAAACGGTCTGAGTAGTGTTGAAGATACGAGAGCTAATCAGAAAGTCTTTCGTCCTATTTTATTTTAGCTAAATTACGAACGTAAATGCAAAGTTAACATATTTATTCCCAGCGGTGGAACTTTCTTGGACTCTCCCGGCCTTATCTGCCGATAGCTCTGCGGCACGCTGCTGCTATCAGTTGTTGAAGATGGTGGTTGCGCTTCACATGTCCTCGGCGTACGACCGATGAAGTGTTTCATTTTCTGCGGAGCAAGGGACGAACGCCCATATGAATTCCACAAGGAACTGGAGCCCAGCTGCTGGGAAATATGTCTCGCCTTGATAAATGTGCGGTAGTGGCCTTGGGATTGCGCAAAGGGCCATGAAGTCTTGCACGACATTGAACGTCCGGGGAGGCCGCGTGTGTCGCATACTGACGACAGGGGCATCTCAAGTTTAGAGCTGCAACAGGACAAATCTCTGAACCGGTGTGGAGACTATGTGAAAACATAGAGAAAAGTACGTGGAATATTACGTATATTTTAATTACCGGCGCGTAGCGTTCTTTGGCTAATAAGAAATAAGGGCAGACTTTCCGATTCGCCCTCGTACGTGTATATTATGTACTATTCTAAGATACTCTTTGTGTAACTTGCATCTGCATCATGATTCACTCGATGAAAAGCGTATAAGTACCTTCATTTTCGATACATCTTACGAAGTATCGTACATCTCATTATACAAGATACACCTCTGGGAAATCTACAACACCCAGAGTCACTGAGGCCACGTAAAATTTATTCATAGAGACGAAGTGTTTATGACAAGTCATTTTTTCTGACAACGAAACATCATTGACGTAACGAATCATTTGCGGAAATAGTAATTATAAAGAGTAAGCCCGAACCAGCTTTTTAATTACAGTCGTCAGGCGGAATCTCACAACTGCAGAATGGAAATCAAACTAGTGCTCATATATTTTTCACAAAATTCCACCCCCTTCTACTTTCACGGAATGATGCACCCTTAAATAGGTTCGAAGATCAATGCTCCACCCCTTAAATAATCATAATTCATCTCTCTTCTATATCATATTCGATACCTTGCTTTCTCTACATTGACACTAATCAGTAAGCCCTTTTTCAATACCAGATTTTAGGTTTAAAAGCGGTTCCTTTGCAGATCTCGACACATTCGCTAACTTTGTTATTTACTACGTTTCTCTGGCACATTTTCTACACTGTGGGTCAACATCTGTAGAAAGTTTAAAGTATTTTCCACGCTTGGGGGGAGGGGGGGTCCAAAGTCATCTCTTGAGAATGCCAAAGGCGGCTGTCCTGCCAAGAACGGGCCTTGTGTCTCCTGCGCCCATTCGTGAGCGCATTTTCCGGAAGCTTCTGCCGGAGAGTTGAGCGCTACCAATTACAGTCTGTGTGCTATGTCATATGGAACACTATCTGATTTTACGTAACCTGCGGGCGATCTCATGGCGAGGTCCCACAACATTAATATGCACTACTGCGAAGGTAGAAAAAATACCCCCTGCACCTAAATCCCAGGATAAACTACAATAGGTTACGTGGAGACAGTTGCCGACTGGCTCATTTGTCAACCCTTACAAGTATTCGCTAATATATCAGGCCTGCTTCTCACCTACATTCAAGAACTGCCACGCCCATGAGGCGGAAGTCACACATATATTGAGCGATTGCCCCTTGCTAATAGTGCGTATATTACGCACTACCACAGAAAACCTTAATGCTGGTGTATTCATAAACTGCAAATGGACACGAAGCAATAATGGTATTGACCAGTTTTATGAATGCACCGAAAAGCACTGCATCGATTCTTAATAAAGGCAGCATGAAAAAATCCACATTTGCGCAGCGCATTTGCGCTGGCCTCCTGCTCATGCAGCAGTTCAGATCGTTGATGAATTGCGATATAGCACTGTGTTCGAAAGGCAAAAAATATCAGAACAATTGTACATGCAAGTAAATTTAAAAAGAAGAAAGGGGAGATAACTGCTTACTGGAAACAACTGATTTCAAACTAAACAAATATTAAGTTGTAGCTGCCCTACATTTGAGCTAAATGAAGAAATATTGTATTATAGTATAGTAAGACACAAAAGACAAGTGCTATATCGGATACAATTATTCCGCTTGTATCTTGTATCTGCTTCCCGAATACCTATTATATTAGTACCTTGGATCTGTATGATTACACATTTGCAAAGTATCTTTGTCTAGCAGCTCCAAACAATCCATTCCACCAACCCACATTCCTAGTACATTGGGCCCGGCCTTCATGAATTCCACTTATTGTGACATCAGGTAGTTGCGTCATATTGTGCACTCAATGTCACTGCTCTGGCGCTCTCTTCCTTCATACTCTCTCCTAGAAAGTATTTATTTCCAAGTCACGCTAAAGTGTAACCCCTAGACTTGAACCAACTCGCCAAGCAATCCATTCCACGAACTAACATTACCAGTACATTGGTCAAAGTCTTCATGAATTCTACTTCTCAACGCATCAGCTATTTGTGTGATATCGTGCAGTCATTGTAACAGGTCTCACTATTCTTCCTTCTTACTTTCTTCTACTAAACCTGTATTTGCAAGTTGCACGATGTGCCACCAAGATTTGAACCAATTTGCTCAGTAACATAATCTATTCCAGAAGAGTAATATTGTTTTTAACAATTGAAATAAGAATTGATATTGGCTGTTAATACATCACATTCATTAATTATCGTCATAAAGCACTGACGAACACTGAAATTTCCCGCATATAACGCTTTCGTTCACGTGCTACGTAAATATAACAAAGTCAGTAGCTCATGCACACAACTTTTACTTTACTACAAAATCCCTCATAATGTTGCCTTCCTCCATTCTTTTCTTAATTTCTTTTTTTTGCTGACTGATCTCCTTTGCGTTCGTTACTTTTTTCTGGGCAGCGGACTTTATTTTACTTTGATTTCAAAATGTACTTACAACGTTCCGGATCAAATGCGCACCTATTTTTCTGCACAATTCATATTTATCCCACACAATTTAAACATTGTCCATGTAATACTCATTACCTCGCAACACTTTTGAATAATTATAAGGAAGGTACACTGTTTTGTTCAGCAAGCACACATGGACACATGTGCTACCAAGCACGTAAGCAGCAAGGAAAACAAAATATAGAAAAGTTCCGTACCATAAGTTACGTTTCTAATTAAAATAAAACACGGTAAATTTCGCCACATTTCACATAATGTGACCCCATTACCAGAAATAATAGAATTGGCCTAACGTAAACTTTTCTTGGCAGATTGGATAGCCTAGTTGATAACGGCCTCATAATTTTGCGAAACAGTTGCATAAGCATTCCTCTAAAAAAGTTGTAATTAGTCAACACAACATGAATATTTAGAATAGGTCAAAACGTGCTTTACGTTTATAAGAGCTATCAACAACCTTCCTCGCATAATACAACGACGAGACAGGAAAACCAAACACATGTTTAGTATAACTTATCAAAAATTGGGACAAGACAAGTATTATCTTATAGGTAAAGCAATATTTTAACCTACACACAAGAAACATCAGTACCCGTCACGAATTGAATGCCCCCAGTTTCTTTTAAATATAGTATCACTGCCTTTCTGGAGCCACCGAGAGTAGGGCAAAATTTTCTATGTGTTTCCAAAATGTATTTGCCAAATCGGTGAGAGAGGGTGCATCAATTTTAACTTTGCATATAATAACTAAACACACGTCAAAGCATGCATGCATATCGTAAGAAAAATACGCCACATTTTCTCAAACAATAAGCATCTTAAGTGAATACTTTTTTTTCCAGAATGGTTTGAATACCGGAACCTATAGCTTCCATAACTGCTTCGCTGCAGAATGAGTCTGGCGAAGGAGCTATGAGTGTATGCATGAGCACGTTGGGAAAATAGCCTTTTATTCATGAATCCTCTGTCTGCGGGGATCAGTAGGTCAGCAGAAAGCAGAACTGTGGTGATAAAGGGGGAAAAGCGGGTGGACATACAAACGTAGTGTCACCCTCAAAACTTGCGTTCTGCAAAGAACTAGATTAACTACTACGCGAACTCTATTGAGAGAAGTAAAACTGCAACACACATTTTCCCCGTAACGTCACTCAAGATTTTGCCAATATCTTTTTTTTGTGGGCCATTTTTCTGCTTGTTATAGTCTCATATTGAGATGCGACAGTTCACTCGAGAAATTCAAAACGTCCATCAAGTGGGAACCTGAAAGTCAACTCGTGGTAGAACATAGGAGGCACATGGCAGAGAGAGAAGTGATTCAAAACTCTATCGAAAATTTTTTAATTAGGTTTTCTCTACACCAGCTGATAGTTTTAGCTGAAATATATATATATATATATATATATAGTTGAACAAACGAAGGAGCACACTTATGAAAATTCCATTTTTAATGTTGTAACGTTTCGGCCGTGGCACGGCCTTCGTCAGAATACACACAAATACAAGTGCGCACCCGCTTTTATGGGCGTGCGCACGTGGGCATAATCAGCAGTACATGCACGTGTACACTTGCAAATAATAACAGAAAAGTAGAGCAGTAAGTATAACATACGCCGATAAATTATATGTATGAAATATCATTATGGTATCACGATGATGGTACATGAAGTTACAGGATGATATCAATTGCGACATGGCAAAACTAGGAACAAATTGATTTGGCATGGTTTGTCAACTCTGTACAAGAATATACATATCAAGATATGGCAGACAGGCACGCCATTTTGCCTGCGCTCTCGTTGATACCGGATGACACAGTGTTAAATTTATGAATGAAAAAGGATTCTCGTACTTCTCGATCGTGGTGCGATTGAAACCTGATTGTATTACTGTTGCTTTGATGTTGTCAAACGTATGACCTGGCAGTCGAACATGTTTAGACAATGGAAGGTGCGGCAAGCTGTTAGCGTGTGCTTTGTGGTTGTTAAATCTGATACGAAAAGATGTTTCGGTCTGACCGATATACTGCATATGGCACACTGAACATTCAAGCAGATAGATGATGTTAGTACTGTCGCAAGTGAAGTCACCGTTGATTTTAACAGAAAAATTAGATGTTGTGCTTCTAGCAGTCATTGATGTGGTCCACATCAATGACTGCTAGAAGCAAAACATCTAATTTTTCTGTTAAAATCAACGGTGACTTCACTTGCGACAGTACTAACATCATCTATCTGCTTGAATGTTCAGTGTGCCATATGCAGTATATCGGTCAGACCGAAACATCTTTCTAGCAGTCATTGATGTGGTCCACATCAATGACTGCTAGAAGCAAAACATCTAATTTTTCTGTTAAAATCAACGGTGACTTCACTTGCGACAGTACTAACATCATCTATCTGCTTGAATGTTCAGTGTGCCATATGCAGTATATCGGTCAGACCGAAACATCTTTTCGTATCAGATTTAACAACCACAAAGCACACGCTAACAGCTTGCCGCACCTTCCATTGTCTAAACATGTTCGACTGCCAGGTCATACGTTTGACAACATCAAAGCAACAGTAATACAATCAGGTTTCAAATCGCACCACTATCGAGAAGTACGAGAATCCTTTTTCATTCATAAATTTAACACTGTGTCATCCGGTATCAACGAGAGCGCAGGCAAAATGTCGTGCCTGTCTGCCATATCTTGATATGTATATTCTTGTACAGAGTTGACAAACCATGCCAAATCAATTTGTTCCTAGTTTTGCCATGTCGCAATTGATATCATCCTGTAACTTCATGTACCATCATAGTGATACCATAATGATATTTCATACATATAATTCATCGGCGTATGTTATACTTACTGCTCTACTTTTCTGTTATTATTTGCAAGTGTACACGTGCATGTACTGCTGATTATGCCCACGTGCGCACGCCCATAAAAGCGGGTGCGCACTTGTATCTGTGTGTATTCTGATGAAGGCCGTGCCACGGCCGAAACGTTACAACATTAAAAATGGAATTTTCGTAAGTGTGCTCCTTCGTTTGTTCAACTATCTATGCACCGGACCTACAGAACTTTTCCTTGAGATATATATATATATATATATATATATATATATATAAATATTGAGACGGCAGTAGTCGAACCTCAAGCGAAATTACAGAGGCAGCAATGCAATTCCTGCGGTATGAGGTACGGCCGTACGGTTTAAAAGAGTAAGTTGCTGCTCCATCTGAAACCATTGCAATAGTCCGCGTACACGACAGACAGGTATACGTAAATGGCTTTTAAAGAAATCTGCATAACTAACAGTTTGAGAGCGCATTGGACATCTGTTTGGATGAATTTTGCAGAAGGCGTGTTAATTGTTTTTTTAAAATGTCAAGTTTCAACATGAAATGTGTAGAAAAGTATTCTTCGTCATTCTGGACTGAAAATGCGCATCATATTTCTTTGTTTAATCGAGTACATTGAGCATGTGACTTCGAAGTGCGAATATATAAGGCGATGGTAAGAGCTTTTGTCAACGCAGGACTCTCGTCGTCTTCGTTGCGTCTGCTTTTTTTGCATCTATTCTAGAGGTGAGAGAAGCATACCCTTACAGTTTGCTTTAGCAGTAAGCAACGATCTCTTTAATGGTCAGTACTTTCAGGGAAATATCGTATATGCCTCGGTATATCTACAAACATTACCGTTTCTTCTTACTACCCTTATTTGAATATGTGACGGTTTCGGAGCCTGGAATCTATCTATCTATCTATCTATCTATCTATCTATCTATCTATCTATCTATCTATCTATCTATCTATCTATCTATCTATCTATCTATCTATCTATCTATCTATCACCCGCCGTGGTTGCTCAGTGGCTATGGTGTTAGGCTGCTGAGCACGAGGTCGCGGGATCGAATCCCGGCCACGGCGGCCGCATTTCGATGGGGGCGAAATGCGAAAACACCCGTGTACTTAGATTTAGGTGCACGTTAAAGAACCCCAGGTGGTCAAAATTTCCGGAGTCCCCCACTACGGCGTGCCTCTTAATCAGAAAGTGGTTTTGGCACGTAAAACCCCATATATTATCATTATTATTATTATCTATCTATCTATCTATCTGTCTGTCTGTCTGTCTGTCTGTCTGTCTATCTATCTATCTATTTATATATCTATCTATGCAGCTTCGTAGCGCGATTCAGTCGGCCAATTTGTCAACCATTTTTGTTTATGAGTTATGTGGTAGCGGTAGTGGTGGTGAGGTGGCCGTGGTCATCCGCCACCGTCATTCCAGCTTCATCATTCGACTCTCGTCCTGTCATCGTCGTCACACACCTTCTTCAAAGCGTAATGTTTTTGACCGAGCTTGAAAGCTGTATGTAGCATATAGCTAAACAGTGGAAGTCCATAATTAGCATAAAATATTCTTAAGGAATCTAACTTCAGCATTGTGGCGTGGCGCTACACTGCTTGTATGTTAATCGTGCTACCATCGCCAATCATTGTGAGAGTGGGTCGGCTGAAAAGTTTTCCTCGCCACTAATGCAGGCCATTTCCCTACTATCTGAAAGTAATGAAAATTTAATTTCATTCCCAAGAATTCCCGCGCAATTTAGCGTCAAGGGATAAATCCTAACGCGGTCGCAGTTGGAGTTACCCTCTAGGTTTGAGGCATGTTCAAGCCGTAGAGGTAGGTGCCACCTTCGGCGTCAGTGTGGCCGATCGTTGCTGCGCTATCAATGAAGGATGCGCTGCACGGGGGCAGATATTTAGAGAGTCTCTAGAGACGCGATATGCATTTCCCTACGAAACTATCAGTTTCACCATAAGGGCCAAGCAATGAATGCGACAACAACATATTAGAATATTACACCAAGAGAAAAACTCGCGACTGTAGTCTTTGTGTAATGTAAAGCAAACGTATGCTCACCAAATAAAAGCTAGCTATTGTGTTAGAGTGCCCTGAATGCTGCTATGAGAGAATTTTATTTTTGTTCTTTTATTAAAGCCACCGTCTCTCCTAGCGACTTCACAACAATTTCCCGTATCAGGTACGCTTCACACCACTTTGCAGGCCGAGCCCCACATGTTGTGCATATGCACGCGTATAGTATAACATTTTCAGGTTTGAGCTTCTTTATGGTTTCGCACTTTTAATCTTTATGTCAGAACAAATTTAACCTAAGGCTCATACGCTGTTGGTGTTTTGTTCCATGAAATTTATTCTTGGGCTTCATTTCTCAAGATTCTGAGGAAATCTTTTGTCAAAAATGTAAACCTGGTATCGGTAATCATAGCTTTGTAACAGCCTGGCAACAATACCCTGTTATCCCGCATGTCGGATAGCATGGTATGGTATATAGTACATGTATACCTTTATATATACAGAACCTGACGGCGACGGTGAAAACTACGTAATAAATTCTCTTAGTGGCAAAGTAATTGCGATCGCAGCAGAACAGCTAAGTGGATCCACTTTGAAACGCTTCCATAAATTGCTGCGGTGGCAGTGCCAAGACAGCATATCGCATTTCGCTGCAGGCATCAAATTCGCACCAACAAAGCCCACTGTAGCGTTCGTGCTTTGTACAAAAAATTGCGGCAAAAAAAGGTTCGTGTAGTATCAGTTTGGTGCACATCAACACGGGCTCCTTCAAATTCTTATGGTTGTCTTGGTTCAAAGAACATCAGAATTTAATTTTTTATTGTTGTGGTGCTCTAATGTGCACCGGTCTGAGCGAAGCGTACAGCGAACCTGACTGGAACGTTTTAAAAATTTCGTTGGGCATTGCGTAATGGCTTCTGGTTCCTGTGAGTCGCGTATCGTGCACAAGTGCGTTGTACCACCTCAAACATGCTGCTGGCGCTCTTCATCACTGCACCGCGCAAATACGTATGTAGCCGCTACCACGCTGTTTCCCCTGTGAAGCATTGTTGCTTTGGACTCTAGTTTGCGCCTACTTGTCGCACTCATATATATTTAAAATGCTGTGCGATGAAGAGTTGATGTGTAATGCTGAACCTCGTCATTGTGGTCAGAGTTTCTCTATTCAGGCAATGCAGTACTTTTCTTCAACAACCGTTCCTTGTGTTTCAAGAAGAAACTAAGAAATGCTAAGGTTAGGCCAGTAACAACGAAATCTCACATCGCACGAAGTCAGGTATATTTCTCAAAATAGTATCCCTGGAAATTCCGGAAAACTTAATTCAGAAATGATTTTCTCAATTTTTGTTGATCCATATTGCAGGTGTTTTGCATTTATAATGGACAACTTCCGAGGTCCCCCCCCCGTCAGCGGCGAGACTGACTGGACAGCCTGGCTCAGTTCCGTGGACGTCGACCGACAGCTTGAACTGGTGGACTGGGCGGAAAAGGCCAAGCAGGCCCAGGGCCTTACTTGAGCCCTAACCCTCAGCCACGTCCCTCTTTACCCTTCCCCCTTTCAATAAAGTTTATCACCACCACCACCATCAAATAAGCATGTTTGTATGAGCAATAACTAGAAAGTTTGAAAACAATACCACTAATTATTTTTTTCCTGGGTTCCCAAATCCATTGCCATGTCAAGCACAGAGGACGTATGAGAAGAACAGACTAGGTATGATAGTAGAGAAGCACCCCATTGAAAGGCATATTTTTGTGATAACTCTCGAGGAGGCTACGAAGATATTGTTAAAGAAATGACAACTTGATTGGTCAGGGGCGTGGTTAAGTTGGCGGAGAGATGATTCAGTGCAAGTTATTCCATATTTGGTGGTTAGAATAAAAACGCCTCGTTTCTAGACATGCATAATAGTAATGAGTGTCCACAGGACAATGTTGCCGCTGTTAGTATTGTATTTTCTTATATAATGTAAAACTTGTTTAGCGTTGTAAAAGATGCAGGAAACAAAATTTATTTTATGGGGCAAGTTTTCACGCAATAAGCTTCAATTGATATGCGAGCCAGTAGGAGGTTCTCAATGTATCTATGATTGGCTTGAATCGCTACTCAAGTTATTTCCTACCGGTATGAGTATGAAATCAAGCAGGAGTGCGTAAGCAATTGAAGAAATAGCCGCAAATAGTACGTAAAAAGAAGGCGTGAAATAATGCGTCGTTTCTGGCTCGTAAAGTGATTTTTCTTTATGCAGAATCATCTCTTCTCCAGAGTACTGCCGTAGGTTGGCACTTTCGTAAAAGAAACAGAGATGGCAACATAAGCCTTCTTGAAGGGTTCTTTTTCTTTTCCAGCTTGCGAGTTTTTCCTTATCATACTCAAATGTCAGACCCTTTCTGTTTCTCGTTTTATATCACGAAAGTGGTCCCCAATCATTCCGGCCTTGTTTCTGACATGCGCCTACCGGCAGAATCTTTTGTGTGCTTGATATAAGATAAGCCTAAACAAATTATGTCTCGTCGTTACATTCCGCAGGAGATCTTTGACCATTATAGTCAACTTATAAAATTATATTCCCAATTGCTTAGGGTCGCAGTGTTTCGTTTTTTTCTAGGCTATTGCTGCCGTCAAAAAATACAAGTTTTGCCTACGACGTTTGCGTGATGAATGGGTAGAAAATTTAATTCAAGCCCAAATGACAACAGTGGGCACGCCAACGCTTATGGGCGCGCAGCCACTTTGTCGAGATAGGACGCGAAAGCCTATGTAAGATCTGCCCGCAAATGAAGCGATCGGCGCTGCAGTCGTGGGTGGGAAATACTCGCGTTTCTGTTTCGTTTTGGGGGCTGGATAGGGCACAAAGTGTCATCGACTCAAACATCTGGACGTAACCTGCCTTGTCGCATTTGTTGGGACTCCGTTGCTTCCCAACGGCAATTCAAATACACGGGTGTTCGGCAACTTTTGTTCTTACTCTAAACTATGTGCCTGATGCCAGAGACTGCCCAAGCACACCGGATACGTTTTTTTCGGTAGATATACACGTACAATACCACGCTAAAAGCGAATGCTAGCATCAGTGTCAAGCACGGCGAAAACTGGCGCATAAGTCAGCACTACCTTGGCTTCACCTGCGCCCGGCTTTGCTGCCGGTGAGTCAGCATTGAAAAACAAATATTGGAAACCGGCAGCGCAAACTTAAACTTGTCCCTTTCGTCGGAGCTGCCGAACTCAACCAAACGCTGGCCTGAATAGATAAGTAATATCTACCATATACCAAACACTACCCATAGATTTCTTCTATGTGGTACATATTCAGTGTACATATATCAGTAATGACTTGTCGTGTACAACCGTATTAGTGTCACACGCCTTGTGTAAGCAGGATAAGACTGTTGAGTAACAGAATTGGCGGCAGCATGAAAGATACTTAATATTCAGAAGGCGCAGTTTGGTCGAACGATGACAGAATTCGTTGAAGAAGAATGACATCCACAGATTTAAGTACCTTTGGACTAAGCACTTTTGGAAAGACATACATCAGAGATTCCTGTGGTGTATGTCTCTTTTTTCTATTGCCATAAGAAAATTGAGATGTGTATCACGCACGCATAAATAGGGTGTTCTTTATAATATAAATTGCTGTTGGCGAATTTTATTTGGTCTTCAATAAGAATCAAATGCGGTTCGACTTCCAAAAACGTAGAGTCCCACGGCAACGAAAATCTCTTTAACGTGATTCTGATGAAAGACTCAAAATGCTTGAAGCAAAGAGCAGAAAACGCCCCAATAGTGCACATATCCTGATAGGAAGAAATGGACAATTTTCAAGCTCTATATTAAAGAATAATTTTTGTTAGGTTTCTCAAGCGTGTTCCTCTCACAAATAGTAGATGCAATTATAAAACCTGCATATTAAAACTGTAAGATACAATATGCAGCCTGATCATTTTGCCAGCCTTATCATTTTGTAAGCATATTGTGGTTGTATTCAATTGTTTCTTCATGAAACAGTGAGTAGACTTCAGAATTTCTTGATGGAAATCGAAAACCACTAATAACATTTGTCATCAGGAACTTCGATATCATTACAGTTCACACCTAAATTTTACGATTGAAACTCAAATGCGAAAGCAGATGAGCCAATCAATATGTTTGTGAGAGAGGCGTTAATTGCGGTCACACAAACAATATTTTGACCAAGTATAGACGCTTTTTCTGTCCTACTCTCTAGTGGAAGATATGGACGGCTTCTCTGGGAAGTTCCTCCTCGTGGTGGTTGCCGCCGCACTCGGTAAGATCACTCGGTAGATTACCAACAGGACATAGTTAGGCACCCACTGGAAAGGTGACAACGACCGGGTATGGTAAATCGGTCATAGGAAAGCTTCATCTCATTTGCGTTCGTGGTGATATAGGAGCATAAATATGAAGAATAAATTTCGGCTCCCATTGTCAAGTAAAACGGGGCTTGCAGCTATCACATTCTCTTGTTTTCAATGCATAGGTAAGATGTTCAACACTTCTTAACTTTCATTTAATATAGATATAATGCATTTAGAATCTCTCACGCGTTTTAAATAAATGCCTCAGCGAATATTAGTTCAGGCGATTTTAATGAAATCCAATTCAACCGTTTTAAAAGATTTGCGTTTTGGCTCTCAAAAAAGGAGAAGGGGAGCCATGCGACGCGGCCTTTTCGCTGGGTGCCTTAAATGATTGTGTTGCAACAAGTAGTGCTGATTCTTTAGGCATTATTTTTTGCAATGCAATAAAGTTTTCTTGTGTGTGTATGTGTATGGCGAAACTACTCAGGTTTTTCTAGAATGGTCAGCAATAAACTAAGTAATCACAAGGCATTTCGTAAGCAAATATTCGCTATTCAACGCACGTCACATTTTAAACATTTAGTCTGATCGTACTCAAAGGGTACACCTGGAATTTAGCACCCTTCATGACATAATATGGGAACAGCTTGCCCTGTACCCCTCCGTAGCCTCAAGCATCAAAGCTCAGTCACACGAACAACATAACATGTTTTATTCACGTATCATGAGCTACCGCACAACCGGATACACAACTACACAACAACACTAAACCCCCGAGGCACATTTGGCTATACTTATATTATGCGCATGCGCAAGCGGCCCGCGTGCACTGGCAGCGATAAAGTTAGGAAGCCGACTGCACGTGGTGTCAACTAAGGTGCGCCCTACTACACGTGTATGTCTATGATGTAGTTGTTGCGTTTGAACAGCTTAAATTTAGTGGCTCTTTATATCAGCCTTGGGTCCTAGGTGCCACTTTCACTGAATCATCTTATTGCGAAAACATCATATGTCGCATGAGGCTGAAAATTGGGCGTTCGCCCAAACGAGTGGTAACGAAAATCATCAGCACCCTCAGTAGTAATAGAGAATTAAAGTTAGAAACAAGTTAGAGAAAGGTGACTTAAGGTGGAACCGTGTGAGTTAAAGTGAAGTGAATAACAGGGAAATAAAGGGCATCAACAGGGATTAAAGGGGATAAATGCGAAAAAGGTGACTTAATATGGCAACAAATTATTCCTAAGTGGGTTAAGATGGATTGCCGTGAAACAGCATGGTATGAAGTGATATAATGTGGAATAACTTTTGTACAACTGAGGACAAAGTGGATTGCAGTGAAATTCAATAAATAAAAGTGCATTAAGGTTGCGACAATATTAGAGCAAAGTGCATTAGGGTGAAATAGAAATCGTAGAAGTTAGAGCTCGGTGGATTTAAACGGATTAAAGCTGAGTTGTGAAGGGCACCTGACATTGTACGACCTCACGCGACAAGGACGCAACCAGTAATGTTGTGAAGGCTTAAACCTTCGCATTCAAATAAGGTAAGGATAATTAAGTAGCTGTCAAATTTTTACGATGGTCGAAGAAGGGACCCCTGACGCAGGAGACGTCATCTCATAAAATCGAATGGAAATGGAAAAACTTTATTTCTCTATATCTCAGAGAGATTGGCGGTGGGCCGGTGTCGTCATGTTTTGAGTCCTGGCCGCTTCACAAGGTCGGCGCCCCTATTCCAGAGCACCGCTGAGTCTTGCTGCCTCGCAGGCGTGCTGCACAATTGCCCGTTGGGCTGCGAGCTCGCTGCTGGTGAGCAGACCCTCCCATTGTTCCGCACTTGGGTTATTTACTTTATGGAATGCGAAATTACGCTTGCATTCCCACGTGATGTGGTATAACGTGGGGGTTGTTCCGCACCACGGACATGTATCCCTATACTGGGTAGGGAACATTTTGTGTAATGTGTGCAGGTTGAAGAACGTACCTGCTTGCAGTCTTCGCCAGCTTACTGCCTCATGTTGTGTGAGCGATGTGTGGGGTGGGGGGTATTTAAGTCTCCTTCCTCTGTAGTAGTTAAGTATTTCTGCATACGTCGGCTCCACCGTTAAGGGGGCCTCTAGGGTTTCCGACTGCCCTGCTCGGTGCGTGAGTTCGCGAACTAGGCGGTCCACCCTTGAGTTGCCCTCTATCCCGGTGTGTGCCGGTATCCAGAAGATCCTATGTTTTATCTTTTTGTTAGGAGGCTTTGTTTTGAGGAGGATTCTCAGTGCTTCCTTACTAACTCTGCCTTGTGTGTAGTTCCTGCATGTTGCTTTGGAGTCCGCTAGAATTATCAGAGATTTGTTCCTGCGGTAACCATCAACCGCCGCTAGAGCTACGGCGACTTCCTCCCCCTCCGTTACCGTGCAGTTTCTCAGGGTCGCGCAGCTAATTGGTTCTCCCGTGTGGTTTACCACTGCTGCCGCGACTCTAAACATTCTAGTGTTGCGGTCCCATGGGTATACGGCCGCGTCTGTGTATACTGTGTTTTCTAGTGCGGCTAGGTTTCGTTCCACGAGATCTGCTCGTGCCTGCCTTCTGGCGGCGTGGAGATTCGGGTCCATGTTTCTCGGTAGGGGGCTAACCTCCAGTGTCTGGCGAACGCTGTCTGGGATGCTAGCAGCCCGATCCGCTATTCCGTCTGTGTTATGCCCTATTCTTTTTAGGAGCTTGCGGCCGGTGGCAGTCTGCTGGAGCCTGGCGATCTGTGCAATGAGCTGCGCTTCCGCGATTTCTTCGAAAGTGTTGCTTAGGCCCATCTGTAACAGTTTATCGTTGGGCGTGTTTCTAGGCGGATGTAGCGCAGTCTTATACGCTTTCCTTAGTAGCGTTTCCGTCTGTTCTTTTTCGTGTTTGGTCATGTTGTGGTACGGGAGCGAGTACGTGACTCTGCTGACCACTAGGCTTCTGACCAGCTTGATTGTGTCTTCTTCTCTCATTCCGCTTCTTCTTTGAGATACCCTCGTTATCATTCGGCTTACTTGTTCTGTCGATTTTTTTAGTAAGCTGATTGTGTGGCTGCATTTCTTGCTTCCTTGAATCCACATGCCTAGGACGCGTATCATGCTCCTTTCAGGTATGTTTTGTCCGTCTAGTTTTACTATTAGTTCTTCCTTGGTTGGGTTTCTTCCCACTCTCAGGATTTCTGATTTTTCGGTGGAGCACGCCAGGCCCCTTGCTCTGACGTATTCTTCCACGCACTCGGCCGCTTCCTGCAATTTTTCTTGCTTATGCCCCAGGGAGCCTCGATTGACCCAGACCGTGATGTCGTCAGCATATATTGCATGCTGGATGCCATCAATCTTGCTGAGTCGTCGAGCCAGTCCGATCATTGCGATGTTGAAGAGTACTGGTGAGATCACGGAGCCCTGCGGCGTGCCTTTGCGTGGGGTGGTAAAGATGTCACTTCGCAGATCCCCCAATCCCACCGTTGCCGTGCGTTTGGTCAGAAAGGCCCTCACGTAGTCGTGGATTCTCTTGTCGCAGTTGGCGTTGTTCAGTCCTTCCATGATGGCTTCGTGGCTAACGTTGTCGAAGGCCCCTTTGATATCTAGGGCCATGATAACGTTTTCGCCTGCTCTGGGTGACGTGTTTATGACTTCTTCTTTTATCTGTAGCAGGACGTCCTGTGTTGACAGGTTCGCCCGGAAGCCAAACATGCTGTGCGGGTATAGCTCCTTGTCCTCCAGGTGGTGTTGGATTCTTCTGGTGACTATCCTTTCGTAGAGTTTACCGAGGCACGAGGTGAGGGAGATGGGCCTCAGGTTTTCAATCTGAAGCTTTTTGCCGGGTTTAGGTATCATCACCACCACTGCGTGCTTCCATTCTTTCGGTATCGTGCCCTCTGCCCACAGTGTGTTGAGGTATGCTGTGAGCTGATCTATCGCCTCGTCGCTGAGGTTGCGTATTAGGGAGTTTCTGATCTTGTCGGCGCCCGCGGCTGTGTTTTTGGTTGTCGCTCTAATTGCCGCGTAAACTTCCTCTCTTGTAATCAGTCTGTCCATGTGGGGGTTCTCTGTCCCCAGATACTCCCCGTCGTAGCCTTTGGGATTGTCCTTGCCGTAACATTTTACACGCACTGCCTCCAATAGTTCCTCGTCGGAGCCTTCGTGCTGGTGGACCAGTTTCTGGATTGCTTTGCCGCTTTCTGTTTTCGTTTTGGTTGGGTTCATGAGGGCTTTTAGTATGCGCCAAGTCTTGGCTGTGCTAAGCGTGCCGTTCAGTGAGCTGCAGAACTGCTGCCACCCTTGCCTGGCTAGCTGTGTTGCGTACTCTTCTGCCTTCTTAGTGATCTCTGCTATCTTCTTCTTGAGTTTCCTGTTTAGCTTTTGTCTTAGCGTTTTGTGAGCCCGCGTCTCGCCTCCCATAGCCCGAGTAGCCGCCGGTCCACCTCCGGTGTTTGTTCTGTTCTATCTATTTCCCGTGTGTAGAGTTCTTGTATCTGTTTAAGTTGTTGGCTCCATTCCTCTATCGAGGTTATTTCCCTTTTTAGTTGTTCGCTGTGCTTACGGAAGGCGTGCCAATCTGTGATATGGGCTGTGCCGATTTTTCTTTTTACGTTCTTCGCTTCGATTGTAGTTTTCAGTATATAATGATCGCTGCCTAGGTTCTCCAGCAGGTTCTCCCACTCGGCCTGCTTTGCTCCTTTAACAAATGTTAGATCTGGGCAGGTGTCTGGGCTAACGCTATTACCCTGGCGCGTTGGCTGATTTTCGTCCGTTAAGAGGTCGCAGCCTGTGTTTTCTGCCGCAATGCATATTTGCTGCCCCTTCTTTTCGATTTTCTGGTATCCCCAGCTCGGGCTTTTAGCATTGAAATCCCCCGCAATTATTAGGGTGTTTGACTTGGCTAGCATGTTTGCTTCTGCAAAGAGTTTGCCGAAGTCGCCGTCTTTCTGCCTGGGGGGACTGTATAGATTGACTATAAATGTGCTTTTAGCTTTGTGCTTCTTTTTGGGTATTATCTCGGTTATTATGTGTTCGATTTTCGTGTTCTCAATTCCTTTGTGTGCTATGGTGACTATCTTGTTGCTAATGAGGGTTGCGGTGCGTCCGCTCTCCTGGCGCGTGTATCCTTTTAGGGTGGGTGTTGTATTAGTTTCTTGTAACATAATAATGTCTGGTGGTTTGTCTCTAGTGTTTATGTACTGCTGTAGGAGTCCCTGCTTTCGCCGGTATCCCCTACAGTTCCATTGCCATATTTCTAGTTTGTTTTGTCCTGCCATGATGTATTGTTGTTGTTGTTACTTTGGCTTTCTGGTCCGAATCTTCTCTCGTTAAAGAGCCTGTCTGGCGTCATTAGTGGTTCTCTGTGTGTTTTGGTTTTTTACGTAACTGCGGAAGTTTTGCTCTTGCAAGGCTATTTTCTGTTGCATTTGTAACATTTCATTCTGCATTGTATGCATGAAGCTTTTTAGTTCGTTTCTAAGGCTCTGTTCTTCTGATTGTTGTGTGGTCTGCTCTACTGGTGGGCTCGGCGTTCGCCTCGGTGAGTTCCCGCCTTGCCTCTGCAACTGTATTTCCCTTATTAGGTCGTCTATTCTCTTTTTTAGCTGCCGCGTTTCTTCTCCGCAGAGCTCAAGTTCTTTTTTGAGTGCTCTATTTTCCTCAGCTAGTTTCTTTTCGTTGTTTGTTTGGTTGTTTTGATCCGAGTGCGGAAACAATGATTTGGGAGGGCCTGTTCCCGAGCTCACCTGGACTCCACCTTTCTTCTGTTGTTGTTGCTTCTGCTACTCCGGGCTGCCGTTCTGCTTCCCCAGGGGTGGGAAGGACTCGTCCCTGGGTCCGCTACGGCTTCGACTCCGTCCTCGGCTCCGGCCCCTGCTTCGGCTCCGCGACTGGTCCTCGTACCCGGCCCCATTGTGGCTCTGGGATCGGCCCCTGTCGCCCTCCGAGCTGAACCATCTCGGGCGTCGCCATCGGCTCCGGCTCCGGCGCTGCCGCTGGCCTTATTGAGGGGGTCGCCCTCGCAGCTCTCCGGCCGTCTTGAGTCGCAGCTTGCAATCTTTCGTGCCGGTTGCGTGATCGCCGTCGCAAACCAGGCACCTGAGTGTGCATTGGTGTCCTTCTGCCGGATTCTGCGTCCCGCATAGTCTGCAGGCCTTGGTCTCCGGGTAAGGACAAACGTCCGATCGATGTCCTTGCTGGCAGCAAATGTAGCAAATCTGCCGCGCTGGACGGTACGGGTAGCACCACATCTCTCCTCCGTAGTATAGGACTTGCCTTGGGGTTATGGGGCCGTCGAAGGTGATGACGGCGGATTTTGATTTTCCCAGCATGCGGGCGCTGTGGATCGTGAATCCTTGAGTCCGCACCCGTAGGTTGGCCTTGAGTTCCTCCGGCGATGTTCCGGGGTCTACGCCGTGAATTACCCCTTGTTGGGTGTCCTCGGGGACTGCCACGTAAGCGTTTACTTCATGGGTGCGTTCCCCGAACGTGAGATGGGTGATGCGTCTCACGTATTGGGCCGCTTCCTCGTTATCTGTGCTTACAATAATGATGTTCGAGCCGTTGCGAAGTCTGATAATCAAGTCTTCACCTTTACATTTCGAGTTGGTTGCCGCCACTACGGCCCGGGCGACTTGGTGGGTTTGCAGCGATCTCACAATGAGTCCTTTCGGTCTCAAAATTATCTTAAAGTCGTCTTTCGGGAGCGGAGGCAGCCTCAGTCTGGGCCGTCGCATCGTCTCCTTCTCGCACTGCTTTGACGCAGCTGGCGTGCCATCTTTTATCGGAGTGTTGGCCAGGTTTTTTCCGCCGAGGTCCCCCTTCGCGTCCGGTGGAGAATTTCCGGGGTTGTTCCGTCCGTTTTCTCTATGGCGTTTCCTCTGGCGTTTACTCATGGCTAATTCCCAGTTTTGGTTTTCTTCGCGTTGTGGTCCGCGTTGTGGGTCTTGCATGGCGGTCTCCTCGTTGCCCCTGCCCGCTAAAAGCTCCGGTTCGGCGGCGTCGAGGTAATCTTCCTCCATTTCTTGAGCGTCTAATAAGTCCCTGGGTTGTCCATCCATTATCCGTCTAGAATCGGGTCGGTTGTCGGGGCAGAGGTCCGTTCCAGGCTGCATCGTCCCACGGGACGAGGCCGGGGTGCCCACGAGCGCCCGTAGTCGTGCTAGGCACAACGAGGCTTAGCGCTCGCCCGACCACCTGGCAAATTCAAAGTCCGGTAAAAAACGAAAAATCGTCCCACCGTCTTGAATTTGGTGCCCTGGTGGTCCGCTTCTGGTCCTCTTTAGGCTCCAACCAAAATTTTGGAGGTCCAATGGGTCGAAAAGGTCCGGGTTGGTCAAAACTCGGCGGAGCCCATCTATAAAATCGAAAGAACATACGTTCTCCTTATACCTTGTGAAACGGCCGGTGAATGTTTCGTTGGAATATAGTTAATCAATCAAAGTATCTGCCTTACGGAGCATGTGCTACACATGTGAAAAGCAGCAAATTTCTGGCATTCTCTTTACAAGGTGATTTTTCTGCCTTTGTACAAGACATAATGTCAGTTGAGATAGAACAAATATCAGCGTTTGCTATAGTTTTCGAAAATGAATGACTCGGCTATATACTTCACGTATCACAGCTGAGAATTGAGGATACAAATATATATCTATTCGAGTGCATGACCTTTTTTTCTCCTCCTTAATCAGACGATACAAGCAAATACCACCTTTGATTTTTCAATTTGCAGCGACACTGATTATTGCCCCCAGCGAAACTGGGGCAATTACAACTGGAATGTTTGAAGCTATCGGAAAGATGGTTGGACGAAATGAAGGAAATTTCAAGTAGTAACTCATCAGTCTTGATAGTGGCCGATCTACGTGGAATTCATGAAGAGAGCTTTATTTTCAATAAAATGAATTAACAAAAATGGTCTGGAGTTAATAAATAACTGCACATCATTGCAGAGAAACTTTCTCTTTTGTGCTCAACTCCCATTTTTTATTTCCTTTCATTCACTTTTCCCTAAGTACTGCTCTGCACAGGTTTCGTTACTGTTCCTTCACCACATTGAAGATGAGTGTTCCTTTCATAAATTATTTAGAGTTATCGTTCGAATTGAATTTTAATTCCGCTGCTAGTTCATATTTTTTGCACTTCATTGTATGAACAGCAGCGACCTTGTACAGCGTTACATCCCAATTAAATGTAAAAAATGATATAAAATTTGTGGATTCCACGCGTATTCAGTAATGTTGCTAAGCGAATCACTTTTTTAAGGTTACCTAAATGTCTACACTTCTATGTAGCTCAACACCTCTCAGCCAACACATGATATGATTTTGTTTTGTGCATTTAACGTCTGCATACTCGGCTTGTTCGGTTGCAGATTTCGCTTCTCTATAGTCCAATCTTTTTCCGTTGCACACACTGTCACTCGTCCTTAGATGAACGCTGCAATTTCGAGGCAGCCCATAGTACCGTTTTTTCTCTGGCGTGCTCACTCCTCGCAGTTGTTTTGTTATCGGCTCCTTCACGTCTTGCTATCTTGTATAATTTTAAGCTTTCTTTAGTTCATCTTTTTTTGTTCGTGGCTGTCTTTGTTCTATAGTCGGCGGTGGCTTATGCTCGGTGGTGCGATCGGGGATATAAAGACGCAGTGGGAAAGAACGCCTGCTCTGGCAAAAATTAGTTGCCAAGATTTGCTATACTGTAAGGTGGACTATCGTGCTTGGCAGTAAGGGGCAGTAGGGCGAAGAGGGTGCGAGGGCGGGGGTTGTCTTTCGCCGGCTGGCTGGTTCATTTGTTCATTCGGCCCATTCGCGTATGTGCGCTATAATCGTCTCTTGTGCTGCGATAATTATTGGTAATGGTACCGTTTAGAGTCCCCGTCAGCACCATGGCAACCCTTCGCAAACCAATTCCCGTTCCCAGTCCGCTGGCTAACGTCGACATTGTTAACAAACAGGCCGCATTTTCTACTGCACAAATGGTGGGTCCGGCACACATTTTCAAGGCAACTCTTCAGCGACATGGCCAATGAGCGACAGAACAGTGCTCGCTATGGCTTTGATCTGGCGTCGTAGACAGCTTGACTAATATGAAAAAATAGCTTTGTTAAAATTATCCTATTTTTCATAGGTGCTTCTTGCGAGAACCAAGAAAGAGATTGTGGATAGTTCACTGATATATCAGTGAACATTCAAATGGTCAACTTGCCTTTGTTACCTGGACGACGTCTTTGTGTTCTCTCCTACATTTGAGACGCACCGTGAGTGCGTAGCTGCTATCCTTGACGTCTTCCGCAAGGCTTGGCTCCAGTGAAACTCATCGAAGTGCCACTTCGGGCGACGACAGATTACAGTGCTAGATCATCTCGTCAATGCTTCCGGAGTACAACCCAACCTGGAGAAGGTTCGAGCAGCAACGGCGTTTCCTGTACCCCAGTCTCTCAATTACGTCCAGAGTTTTGTGGGGCTCTATTCTTACAGTGTTTACAGTGTTCTTACAGGGTGTTTACAGGAGGTATTCGGAGACCTGGATTGGGAAGAATTGCGCATAAGGGTTAATGGAGAATACCTTAGTAACTTGCGATTCGCTGGTGATATTCCTTGCTTAGTACCTCAGGGGACCAACTGCAATGCATGCTCACTGGCCTGGAGAGGCAAAGCAGAAGGGTGGGTCTAAAGATTAATCTGTAAAAAACTAAAGTAATGTTTAACAGTCTCGGGGAAGAGAACCGCAGTTTACGATAGGTAGCGAGGCACTGGCAGTGGTAAGGGAATACGTCTACTTAGGACAGTTAGTGACTGCGGATCCGGATCATCAGACTGAAATAATCAGAAGAATAAGAATGGGCTAGGGTGCGTTTAGCAGACATTCTCAGATGATGAACAGCAGGTTGCCATTGTACTTCAAAAGAAAGTGTGTAACAGCTGTGTCTTAACAGTACCCACGTACGGGGCACAAACCTGGTGGCTTACGTAAAGGGTTCTACTTAAACTGAGGACGACGCAGTGAGCTATGGAAAGAAGAATGATAGGTGTAACGTTAAGAGATAAGAAAAGAGCAGATTGGGTGAGGGAACAAACCCGAGTTAATGACATCTTAGTCGAAATCAAGAAAAAGAAATGGGCATGGGCAGGACATGCAATGAGGAGGGATGATAAGCGATGGTCATTAAGGGTTACGGACTGGATTCCAATGGAAGGCAAGCGTAGCAGGGGGTGGCAGAAAGTTACCTGGGGGATGAGATTAAGAAGTTTGCAGGGACAGCATGGCCACAATTAGTACATGACCGGGGTAGTTGGAGAAGTATGGGAGAGGCCTTTGCCCTGCAGTGGGCGTAACCAGGCTGATGATGATGGTTCTTATTTCCAACGGCTCGTGAAAGGTTTCGCAGCAATCACTTGACCACTCAATCAACTTCTGAAAAAAGACGTGCCTTTTACGTGGGGTTCCCTCAGGCTGCTGCATTTTCAAGCCTTATCACGATTCTCACCAATCCACCGGTCTTCGCACAATTTGACCCGTCCGCACCAACAAAGGTCCAAACAGATGCCAGTGGTTATGGGATCGGCGCCGTCTTATCGCACGCCAACACGGACACGACCCCGTTATAGCCTACGCTAGCCGGCTCCTGACAACTGCAAAGCGCAACTATTCGATTACCAAGCGCGAATGTCTTGCTCTCGTTTGGGTTGTTTCAAATTTCCACCCATATTTATATGCAATCCCTTCTCAGTAATCATAGACCATCATGCGCTCTGTTGTCTTTCGTTGCTCAAGGATCGTACTGGTCGGCTCGGTAGTTGGGGCCTCCGGCAACAAGAATATCCCTACACAGTGACTTAGAAGTCGGGACGCCAACACCGGGACGCAGATTGCCTCTCTTGCTACCCAGTCGAAGACGCGACCTCTACGTCTGATACTGACGCCGACGCCTGTGTTCTCTCTATTTTCCAGTGCTCCATGTCCCCGACGAGAAGCACCATGACTTGTCCTTGCCTACCATCATTGACCGCCTGGAATCGTCACTTGCGGACAGTTCCCTTCGCTTATTCACACTTCAAGATGGCGTACTCCATCGCCACAATGTTCCCCCCGACGGCCCTGCATTACTCCTTGTGATGCCCAAACACCTTTGCTCGACTGTTCTGCACGAACTTCACGACCACCCCACTGCCGGTCACCTGGGTGTGTAATGTACCTATGACCGGATCCGCCGACGCTTCTTTTGGGCACGCCTTGCTCGCTCCGTTCGATGATACGCAGCTGCGTGTGAGAAATGCCTTCGACGCAAGACACCATCGACGCTCCTCGCTGGGTATCTTCATCCACTCGACATTCCCACGAAACCATTCTTTCGGGTTGGTTTGTAATTACTTGGCTTTCGTCGTTCTACCTCTGGGAACAGGTGGATCGCCGTGGCCGCGGATTACGCGACGGTCTACGCCATCAACCGAGCGCTTCCTACAAGCTGTGCCAGAGATGTCACCGATTTTTTTTCTACGCGACATGATTTTATTACATTGAGCTCCGCGACAACTTCTCACAGACCGTGGCTGGGCATTCGTATCAAAAGTTATCGCGGACATCCTGCAGTCCTGTGCCACGATTCACAGGCTATCCACTTCATACCATCCGCAAACAAATGGCCTCACGGAGCGTCTCAATCACACTATCACAGACATGCTCGCGAAATGTGGCTCTAGAGACTACACTGACTGGGCACTCGTTCTACCGTTTGTCCCATTTGCTTTTAATTCGTGGCACCACGACACCGCCGGTTATTCGCCATTTTTCCTTCTGTTCGGCCTGTTCGGCCGAGAACCAGTACCACCCCTCGACACAGCCCTCCCTGTTGACTAAGTACGGACTAGTGAATACGCACTTGACGCCATCGCCCGCTGTCCCAAGCAAGGGAAATTCACCGCGACCGCGTTCTGAAATCCCAAGAGAATCAAAGGGGTTTGGACGACCGGCAACACCAGCAGGTGCACCTCCCGCATGGTTCTTTGGTGCTTCTATGGTCTCCGTCGCGTCAGGTCGGCTTGTCAAAAAAGTGCTGTCTCGTTACACAAGCCATACCGAGTGCTTCGTGCCGGGACTTTCGTCACCTACGAGATCGCCCCTGACGCCCCACCGGCTTCCCAGTCTAGTGATATCATGCACGTTACACGACTGAAGCACTATCTCTCTCCCATGATGATATTTAAACGCTCCGGAACGTCGCTTCTGCCGCCGGGGATAATACTACACGCGTGTGGTGTTTGATTGTTTGAACGAGGCACGTGGGCGCCAACACTCGAGAAAAGAGGGGGAAGAACCAACTGGGCTCGCGCTGTTAATCTAACAGGTCAGCACTGTAACCGCTGCTGTAAATATAACCTGTAAATAGTTGCTCGTGTTAGTGACTCGTCCTTCGCGTAACAATGTATTTGATAAGTGCATGCATGAAATCACAAAATGCTCCTTTTGATATCTTGATGTTCTTTTATTGTAATAGCAATTATATGGAAACCCAAAACGAACAATCGCATTCGGCCTATAGGTACATATTGAAGTATAGGTGTGCTGTCTCTTCTTTATTAAATATTGGCCCATTGCTCATAATACCTCATATTGCCTCATAGTACCCTTTTCCAGGAACTGTATTTGCCCGATCCCAATAAAATTCACGGAAGTTTAACAATGCTTCAGCTCTTGCGAATCATTCAGGCTGTGGGACTTCAAACTGGTGCACCGGAATATTTCTTCAGACGCTTTCCTTTCTACATATACATAGACTTTCCAGCGTCGCACCTATGTCAACGTTCCGAACATCCATCCGAGATGGCCACTGGCTGCGAAGACCGAAGAGCAGAATTCCGTCCAATGGGAGGTAATTGTCATATTCACCTTCAAAAACGTTGGCTATATTCGCCCCAAGGTGTCTTTTTAAAAGGTACGTTGTAAGATATCTCTAAACAAAAATGCTTCACAACAAACCCGAAATACATACTAGATAATTTCTGCTTTCCGACAAATGAAACAACTATTTCCACTATGTACAAAGGATTCCTTTCTTTCATATAAGTCATTACTTCTACGGTAGTTGTATGCTGATTGAACAATGTTTCAATGCGAGAACAATGACATTTAAACTAGAAGCGTTATTTTGACGTCGACGGTGGCGTGATCCTCCGCATATAATGCCATAAAAGAATGCTACATGCCACATGCGAGCTAGTTGTTACGGATAATTCTTTGTAAACAGCGCCAAAAAACGCGGACAAGGAAGAGCAAGGGACCAGCGCTGGTCCCGTGCACTGCCTTGTCCGTGTTTTTGGCGCTGTTTAACATAAATAGATCTAGTGCTCCTACCCAAAAAAATCGGACCGCATAGTATGTTTATTGGTAACGTCTGCTCAAGAGTGGTTGAAATTTCCCGAACTAAAAGTAAAGTGTTAAAAGCTAGTGTCTGTAGTAAGCGGTATTTTTTTGCTTAGTTCTGTCAGTTTTTACTTCACGTACATTGCGACACATAACCCATGGCTAGCCTATCTGCCGTTTAGGACAACAAATGCGGATGCCGGTCGCGGACTGAGGCCTTGTCTTGCTTTAGCCAACAAGTTTCGGGTGGCTGAAAACGGGGTGGTGTGACAAGCCTATGACAAGTGCGGTGCGTGAAGCGAAGTGTCGTGAATGGTGAGATGCAAAAATAAAGACAAAGAATGTACCCGCAGGCGTGAGTTCACTGTGCTACAAAAGACGGCGACGTCGAACAGCGGCAAGCACGAGGACACGCGGCGCTGGCGAAGGAAATAAAGCGATGATGATCAAATCCGGAAAGCCCATACCGCTGCCAAGAAGCAATCATTGGTAAACACGGAGCTAGGAAAATCACCAATCCGAAAAGGATACAAGGAGCAGAGCGCAAGAAAAGAAAGGACCGCTCGGAGAACACAGAGGAGTTCCAGGAAGTGACCAAGCAAGAAGGAAGGTCACCGGACCGGGAGATGAGGACGAGCCATCGAGTTCCGGACCAGAACCACTAGGGTCTAACTCGACCAGGAAAACTTGCCCACCTGCTTCCATGCTTCGTGACTTCTCCAGACCCCGAACTTTTTACTAAAGGTCAGCGGACACTTGCGCCCGTAGTCAGAACGTGAGCGGTCGCCCCACTGGCCCGAATTTCCCTATACCTGCCTGGTCAGAACGTCCCGGTTTCCCGCCACTTCCACCTTAAGGTTCCAGCTAAGGTGCCTGCGTCTCCTGAGACGGTTGGACACAATCTCTGCGCCCGCTATCCATGGCCCTTAACTCAACACTACCGGTGCTTTGGTGAGAACTACACCATCTACTCTGCTGTCTCGCCCGCCGCCTTTTAACGTTGTGCAGCTGTTATGTTGCCTCTAGGGCCGCATGCTTGAACTTGCGTTATTTATTAATTCTACTTAGTGCGTTCGTGCTATCCTAACTTGGGTTCCAATTATACTTTGATGTTAGATTTCTGTTTATTATGTGTTTGATATCGATTCTTTCATCCTGGCTATAATAAATCTCTCGTGTATTTTCATGGGACGAACGACTTTGTCATTGATTTGTTTATGCGGGATTTCCCCCTCAGAGAGCCGTTCGAAACATTAGAAAATAAGTTAGATCATAACGCCACAATGCACGACGAGCAAGCCAGCAGAATAGCACAGATTCACGTACCTGGCGGTGGCTTCAGGTGTGTTCTCACGGTAAGTGAATATTCACGGAAAGGAATTGCTGTAGTAGCGACAACAGGTTGTCAAAAAGTACGCGGGTATTCTTGCGGCTAGCGCGTTCACCATGAGATATGTGCGGCCACGAGACATTTGATATGCGCGCAGGCACACGTTCGTCTGTCGAGATTTGTTCACTCTTCCACCGAATTTGCCAACTTTCACTTCCCTGTGGAACCAGGGCATACAGATAAGATGCATGCGGTAAGGAGGGTTCGTTCCTTAAGTGGTCACAACAGCCGTTTCTTTCCTATTGTCATGCTTGGTTCCTGCGCGTAGCAAATGCATCATTTCGTGTCAGAAGCAGGAAGCTCCAGAGCGGCCACCTAATTCCAGAGTGCTTATCATACAGAATCTGACGCACCGTGGTCCACATAAGACGGCAAAATACTCTCAAATCATCATTCCTCCGTTGAGGGGTGCCTGATTTACAGCGTCATATGAGCGCTGATTTCCCGCCCTTTACTTTTTTGAGTCCCATCTGGCCACAAAAAGTGCCCAGAAAGCATCATTTAGTTAACACAGTCGCACATAGTAAGCAGACCAAAGCAAACCTGCCAACATGCGCCTTTGCCATGGTGGAATACCTACGGACCAGCCCACACATGGCCACGCGCCACCATAACGAAACCGCTATTGTGTCCCCACAACATGGTCACTACAGCGAGAAATACCGCATCACTTGCTCCAGACTTTTTTCTCTTGCGCGTGGACTGGCTAGAGCCTCTGATCAATTTATAAATAGAAGCGTTCTTTGCGTCTCATTCAGACTTTCTAGCCGCTTATGATGCTGTGGTCTTGCTATCGCACGGCGCCACCAAAAGCCTGTTTCACATGATGCAATCTTCGTCGCACCGGAAGTGCAAATTCCATCGTTTGCGACGAAAATGGCAGTCGCATTGCGGATTCCGCGATTTTTGGCAGCGACCAACCGGTTGGTCGCACAATCGCACCATTACGCCGTCGAAGCGACCACTGCGATTTTCCGTCGAAATTGCGCAGATAGCTATATCGCCTGTTTATTTCGGAAAATGGCGTCTCGCTCACCAAGTACAACGCGCGGAGACGTGGGTTACCGAATTCGGTACGTACACGAAGGGAGAAAAAAAATATTGTACGGCAGATTCCATTCTCCCGTTTGTATGTGTTCGTTGACAGAATACGCAGCAAATGAAGTGGATTATCACGTTTCCTTCGCACGCCTTTGCGAGTTGCGCGTTCGATCCCCACGAGATGAGATGACCTTTCGGGATCGTCACAATTTTCGTCTTCCAGTGTGAAACCAGCTTGCTTTGTGGCGCTGGGTCGCACTGGGTACGCTGACACTCGCTGGGACTCACTGGGACTCACCGAGACACCAGTGAGAACGCTGGATAAGAGCTGGGTCACACTGGAAGAGACGCTGGTTCCGCTGCCATGACGCTAGGGCGCACTGGTTTGTGCTGTTCAGGCGCTGGTTCTCGCTGCAGTTCGCTGGTTCGCACTGGAAACTGCGCTGGTTGTGTTTGTGCCGCGCTGGTTCCAGTACGCAAGGACGAGCTCTGCTGAATGTTAAATGCTTTATACAATGTCATCGCTTGATACTAGTCTCTTGTCCTAAATAACGCTATTTCTTGGGGTTATAATACCCTATTTCATGTCGCAGCTCGGAATAAAGTGCGTGAGCTGCCCTGTTTATTCATGGACATTTGAAACTGAAGATCACATTCGTATTTTTTTTTTATTTTCCCTTTTGGCAGGGAGGATAGCTAAAATCTTGAACGCAACCACGTAAACGCAGAGGGCGGCGCATTTTTTAGTAGTTCGCGCGTAACATATGACTGGGAGTTGTCGCCGTTGTCGCAGTGTTGTGAAGTGGACCTGAAATGCAGAAGTCATTCAGACGCGCGCGAAAGGACCGCGAGTTCGAAGCCTATCGCTGACGGATATTATCGCACCGATAACAAAGCTGGGGTGATTCGTGCGCTTCTACTTTTCCTATTGTACTAAACAAAAGTTCTGACGCTCAAATACACACATTTTAGCTTTCGCCAGCTACCCGCGCCGAGATCGGTCCCAACCGAAGCTTAGGCCTAGCGTATTCGCCGAGTCCGTCCTCACGCTATCGGTGCATCTAGGCTCAGGAATCAAGAAATCTAACCAGGATAGATCGCTCTAATTTTCAGCTTTCGCATCGGTGTTCTTAAATAAAAAAATTTTTTTCGTGTCTAGAGTGCCAGCACAAAAAGCGATGACCGCAGATGTGACATGTCATAAACACAGGTATATGTGCTGTCGCCGATGGCTCCCAGCACTAGCCTGCGCTTCTCTGACGCAGATATATGACTAGACAGGCGTGCTGACTGAAAGGCATCACTGAACTAAGGAAACGTTGCATATTCTTTGCGTGAAGAACAAGAAATGGCAATCGAAATCGGCAGTAACAGCCCATACACCGTCCCGGGTCAGCGGTTCATTTAGGACTTTTTTTCTAAGTTAAAACAGCAATCGCAAGTGAAAATCGCTGTTGTGGCACTTCCTAGCATACTGCTGAATACGGACAGCAACTTTTTCTTTGCCTACAGCTAAGGGCGCCCAACATGCCCTCGTTCTGTGCAGCATTCGGCTGCGCGAACACAGGCGGGACATGTTCTCGAAGGACAAGAAGCTTGCAGCGCAGTGGGTCCGTGTGGTGAGGAGAGGTAATTTCGTGCCGACGAAATCAACTGTGCCGTGCTCGGACCATTTCGGCGACAGTGATTATCACCGGAGCTTTACAACGATGCGGGCAATCGGTATTCCAGTTAAATCGGCAAGCCAATGCCTTAGTGGGGCACCTCCACTGCGACGCCCAGACTCTGGGCATCGTGGGAACCCCCCAGGGCACCGTTACCTCTCTTTAATTTCGTCATGATCGACCTTGGCAAGGAGTTGCAGCAAGTGCATGGTGTCATCCAGACCGTCTACGCTTATGATATAACCATCTGAGCCCACCAGGGCAGTGGCGGCCAAACAGAAACACCACTACAATCAGCCATTGAAACAGTCGAGACCTATCTCCAAGGCATGGGGCTTCGCTGCTCCCCTGCGAAGTCCGAACTCCTCCACCTGCTCCGTGGCCGCTGTCCGAAATATCCTACCGCTAAACGCCACTACGAAGTCATCCCGCTTCACCTCACAGAAGGCAGCCCTATACCCCTCGTCACCAATATCCGTGTGCTCGGTATGCTCACAGAGGTGAACTGAGCGAATGTCATGGTCCTCACCAAAATCAAGATCGATACAGCCAACACCGTGAGACTTTTGAAGCGTATCTCCAACCGCCGTGGGGGTATGAAAGAGGAGAATCTCTTCCGATGAATCCAGTCATTCGTAATTTGCCACTTCACTTACGTTGTTGCATATATAAACAGGTACAAGGCTGAACAAACCAAACTCAACATCCTCCTACATGGTGTCTATAAACAAGCCCTAGATCTCCCCGGTTACACCAGCACTGACCTGATGCTTCAAATAGGCGTCCATAGCACACTGGACGAGCTGATTGAGGCCCAACGCCGCTCTCAGCTGGAGAGACTCTCTCTCACAGCGACGGGCCGCCACATCTTCACCTCGCTCGGTATCACCTACCACCATCAACACGGCCATAAACACCAGATACCCTCCACCAAACGACCCTGCATTCATGCCGAACCTACCCCCAGAAATATGCACTCTGAATACAACCGCGCACGCCACACAGTACATGCCACGGCTCTCACTAAATCCCTTGCTCGCCGCGATGGTGAGTTTCGTCGACGCTGCCTAATATCCCCACGGTACCCGCTTTGCAGCTGCCACCACGCGTCAAGGCTCTCTCCACCATGCTATCAGCGTAGGAACACACTAGGCTGAGGAAGCTGAAGAAGTGGCCATCGCGCTAGCCACACTTGGCCTAACATCCCGTACCATCGTTTCTGACTCCCGCTCCGCCGTTATCAACTATATTAACGGGCACATCTCACACCAAGCCTTGCGCATCTTGAAAAAAGCACCCCGCTCAACCGACCATCAGGTTACACCAGTCTGGTTTCCAGCTCATGTAGGCACCGTCCACCCGCACATCCCCTAAATCAACGAGGTTACCCCCTCCCTAGCGCGATGCCTAGTTAACAGCGAGGGAGACCGGGAGGCTGCCCCAACAAGTAGGGATCACCTGACACGCTACAATGATCTTGTGAAATCCTTCTACTTAGAGCGTAGAACCTTCCCCGGCCCACACAACAAACTATCTCGAGCGCCGGCTGCAACTTTCCGCCTGCTACAAACCAATACTTACCCCTAGTTACACCGTTACAACAAGAGCCACCCTGACATTTACAACAATCCCACGTGCCATATCTGCAAGACACAGCCAGCCACACTTCCACACATGCTTTAGGACTGCACTCAACAATACCCCGACACTAACTCAACGACCCTCTCGTCGAGATGGCAAGCTGCCCTGCGCAGCTCCAACCTTGACGACCAACTTTGGGCCAGCGAAGAGGCAACACCTCGACGTCCCCACTTGGAAGGCCTAGGCCCAGCCACCATCTCTTGCTGGTTTCAATAAATTTTGTTCAGTCAGTTAGTCAGGCCTCGGAAAGTCGTGAGACAGTTTTCGAGCATTCTACAGTGTCATATGATAAATCTCATGGATCAATGCATAAATTGTATCCATAGGGCTGAATCTTGTAAACATAGCCACATCTTCCCGCAAGCGTTCGCAACCTTCGCTTTGGGGAGCAGCCTGCAACTTATCATAAAGTTGTTCGTACGTTGCCAGAGCTTGTCGTAGCCATCTTCACCTTTTTGATTCTCGTCGTCATTGCTCAAGGCGTGGAAAAGAGATATCACTTAATCGAAGTGATTTTTGGCATGCAGTAAGCAATGTTTACTTGGTGGAACCATGATGACCAGTACATCCAACTGAATGGCATCGACACAACAGGCATATATAAAATATTTATCGCTGCTATATTTGCACGACTGATGCCGTAGTGTAGTGCTTGGGATGGAATCTCTAATAACATTCCTAGATTTGCGCCCCTGATACCTAATCTTAGGCTAGAACATCCTCTTTTACAATGTATTCGGTATAAGTATTTCGTGCTTGCCTTGCATCTGCAAATTCAGCTGGCGACTGATGCACCACGCGAGTGCTGGCCACATTCAAAAACGACGATGGAATGTATCTAGAAAACAACTCCCAAATTTCTTTAATACGTACATTTGATCGACCGAATGAGCAGATAAAATTTAGAATTGAATTCTTAATTCCTTGAATGGAGCTTGATTTGTACAACTTTGCGACAACGCATGAGAAATGTATTTTCAACGAGGGTCAGCTTGTTTCTCTTATTTATATGTCTAGGTTGTCGGTAATAATGGTTAAATTCATATATATGCTTCTAAATTTACCCATCCATTTGATAAAGACCATCAAACAAGGGTAATAATAAAGTTTAAAAAATTCGCATTCATGAATGTCTTATATCAGGTTAGATCATATCTGAATAATCATAACAGTTTACGAATGTGGCAGGGCAACACTGTGTGTGCGTTCTGTTCACTTCTGGAGTTTGTTTTAAATATACTTAAAAGCTATTTTAAAAAGTGGACAGCTATACGAAGGAACGATAGCAGTTTCCTAGGCCGTAGGATTTGGAAACATTCGCTTACTAAGTGAATTAACAAGCTTTGCGTCAGCGCACACGAGCAAACATGACGACATCACACACGATGAACGCGGACACTCGCTGTCAGAACTCTGGTGTGAGCAAGCGGGGCAATAACAGCGGGCGAAGTGACTGCATGCGGTCTGTCGCTTCAAAGCAAGAGCGGCGAGCACATAGCGCGAACAAAGCCGTCTACAGAGCTCTTTCAACATACGGCTCCACTCCCGGCCGGGCAAAGTACGCACTTGCTGGCGAAGTCGAAGCCGCTCCCGCTACCTCGCTTGCCACATGCGCGCTTGCCTACATATATAGCGCGCCATATTGAGCCGTGATCGCCAGCTCCCCTTCCGCCCAGTGACGAAATGCGTACTTGCTGCCGGAGCACAACGCCGCCCGGTTAACGCCCTGCCATCCTCCCACGTCACTTCGCGCGACGGGAAATGGCGCGTGTAGTAGAGGTTTTTATTGCGGTATCAAATATATGGACACTCCAGGCGCATTTTTGCCGTCAGCGTTGCTCAATCAGTGATGTTCCGTATAAATTCTAAGGGCGATAACGCCGTTGCCGCACGTCGTATGCTTTAGGGGCGAGTGCAAGCACGCGAGAGAAGCCGACAACCACGGCTCAATATGACGCGCGCGAAGGTATAAATTGGAGAGCAGCCGCGTAGCCTTCCGTCGGGCGAAAGGCCTGGAGGGAGGTATGGTGGGTGGCGTTGTGCTCTCGCAGCAACTGCACATTTCGCGACCAGGCGCAAGGGAAACTGACGATCGCGGCTAAATCTAGCGCGCCATGTATGGAGTGAAGCGAGCAGGCAGCACGAGAGGAAGGGAGGTGGCGTGGGCTTCGTCAACAAGTGCGTACATTGCACGGCCGCGCGTGGTCACGCACGGCATACCTTGAAGGGATCCGCATACGGCCCATACCTTTGGGCGCATTGTGTTCTCAACGCTCTTGCACTGAAGAGATAGACCGCCCGAAGGTTACTTCACTCGCTGTTGCTGCCGCGTTTCTTGACACTAGCATGACATTAGTCATACTGGTACACGGGCCACTGAACTCGTCGTGACACAGCGCTGCTTCTGGCCGCCTATCAATGCAGGCATTCATGCAGGGTGTCGCATCTGGGTGGTGGAGAGGTGGGCGGGCAAGGGTATACGGTAAAGGTCCACCTTGTGGACATGTATTACATTTCGTCTGCAGCTGAAGCTTTCTTTAGCTAGCCTGCGAGACACGTCAGATGGGGACAGATATCCCCAGCCATTAACAACTTCGCCAGCTGACGAAATGGACATCTGCACTATGTTGAAACTTCCAGAATGCCTCCCCCCCCCCCCCTGTAATGTGTTCTATGTCGCCCAAGTCTCCCGCCCTTTTATCGCGCCACTCTCGTGGTTCCTGCTTCCCAGTGTCACCGAGGAGAGCGCATGCCATCCACGGCCCCGTCTCCTCAAAAAAAAAAAAGAAATTATGTACATTAGCATGAGTTATGCCCAGCTTTACTTCTGCCCTTTTACAGTCGTCGTCCCTGATCAAGTGCACGTCGAACCCCTCGATAAATATTTACGACTACGCCACTGCTGCTTCCTAACCTGCGCTTCAACTATTTGCATAAAAAATAGCTCGACCTCCAAATATTCACCAAAGAAAAGACACCACATTAAGACAAATTCTATCTTGGAGGCATCTAAGACCATCCACGACCTACGGGTCATTGAATCTTTGTCAACAATGCCAATGTCAGCAACATCTTCGTACAACTGGAGCACATGTTCGCCGCGAACGTTTTTCTCAATCGAGATGACTTACGGTCTCCTGCAACATCTGCTTATGACGGACCCCTTCTGGTTCTGCACAGTTGCTTGCAAGTTTTTTTTTATGACGCAGATGGGAAGTGAGGATGTAGTCGGTACAGATCGGCTCAAGTCAGCGTACGTAGCGATAACCGTCACCACCAGCATCCCCACATCGCAACCCTTGCATCCCCGTCAGATACCAGGAGGAGGCCACAGCAAACCAGGAAGGCCTGAAACGAAGTAACCACAGGCAGCCGGTATTTGCTCAGTTATCAGTTCTGCCGACTAGATCTTGGCCGTCTTTCGTGCTCTGCAAGGTGATTTGTGAAAATTAATAACCTGGCTTTTCCATACATTAAGCTCGGTGTATGTATGTAACCACAACGGCGGACCTCTAGTTACAATTTTAATTAAGGGTTACATGCGGGCTGCTGGCATGCTACCGTACATCTCCGACACCGCTCAAGTCATAAAAACAAATGTCTCAGGTCTAATAGCGCTGCGGGCTAGAGTGCACTAATCTTGGTTGGGGCAAATTATTTGTTTCCGAAAGTATGCCTAAATAATTTCACACATCAACGATTTAGTCCAAATGAGAGGATCAAGGTTTTTGGCCGTCCAAAGGAAGAATGCTGGGAATTTGGTGGAAAGGTACTCATGTTTTAAAAATTACGTGGCTGAATATTACAGGAAATGAAGAACTGTACAAAATGTATTAGGGACATTCACTGAAGCCCTATTGAGAGCCAGAAGAAGTATTAGGCACGACATTTACGGGGGAAGAGCAGGTGTTCTAGAGGGTGTCTGAGGAGGTTTCGGAATTTCGGTGAGGTAACAAAATATTTCTATTAAAATAGCCAAAAAAAAGTCGCGGCGCGAACCAAGTCCTTCACAGAGATCAGCTGTAGAGTCTTCACAAAGTAAGTCCTAATTTTAAAGGTGCTCCTCAAAGAGACTACACTGAACTAGCCTTGTGCCTCATGACGTTTAAACTGAATCACAACTCGTCACTGTTGTCAAACCTACCGAATTACAGCTAGACAAGTAGCCATCTTCAAGGTCAAAGTAAACTGATCATTCTGGATGCCATAAGAAAGACCTAGAATGCTTTTATATCCAATAAGATCATCGTTGATACACACGCGAAAGATCCCTGGACGTACATGTACTAGTGCAGTGGAATTACATTGCCAGACGCTTAGTATTTTTCATACCCACCATTCAAGTAACATTTAAAAAAAAAGCTAATCAGAACTCATATGCGCTATCACTCTCGATCGAGGCATTTCGCAAGTGCCTAAGCGAGAGAGCTCTAGCGTACGCTTGAATTTGTCACCCGGTTCGGGGTATTTTCGCCAACCCTCGCAAACATCAGTCGAAAGAACACTTGCCTACAAAAGAATGCGATGCCTAGATTGAAGATAAAGCCTTTCAAGCTGTTTCGAACACATGCGTCATTTAGGACACGTGCTGTCGGGGATGAGAAATGGTGAGCTCACAGCAATGGCTGGAATGTGTCAGCTGTGTCGCAGAGCAGCCAACAATACATTAAGGACTTATCTGCACAACTATTTGCTGACCCTACGAAATTAAAGTTTCCGACTGAGTGCGTTTCACTTTCCAGCGTCGACTTTAGTCATTCTTTCAACTGATGTCTTTTAGCGTCTTTTTTGTTACTCGCGCACTGGCAGCCTGATCGGCTCTGTTAAAGGCACAAAAACATGTCGCCAACGACACCGCTGAATGCTCCCTAGCCTCTCGCTTCCCCCCCACCCCACATGCCCTTTTTCTTTTCTTGTTTTTTTTCCCCTGTTGGTGTCTTGTTTTCTAATTCTTTTCTTCTGCCTTTCTTTTCTTTTCTTCCCGCCTTCCCACTCTCCCGCTCCGGTACCCTCGTCTTAGAAACCACGCTTGAAGACGTCAGGTGACAGCGCTCATTCTTTTTTGAAGTCTTTCCCTTTGCAGCCAGCGACCAACAACAACAACCGCACGTGACATCACTCTACTAACCCTTTAAAACTAACATGCCGAGGTTGACGAGGCCGCCTTTGACGAAGACAGGTCCTCTTATCGAAACGTTGGCCGGCCTTTCTGAGGCACCTTATCTCTGTTTATAACCTTTTTACCACAGTGTGCTATTCCATCGGTCAGCCCCTTTCTTGATTTTAGATTCCTACCTGGTTATTCTCCCCAGCTTTCTTCTTGGGGAGAATCACCAAGAGTAGACGTCTCGTATTTGCCAAGTACCATGCCGAAGTTTGCTGCTACCCACTTTACCAGTAGGTACCCGGCGACAGCTCTTGTCTACCTTCCATGGTCATGGTGTATGATCTAAAACAGGGCTCTACAAACCATGACCCATGGTGTAGATTCGACCAATGGGCGTCTCTGGGTTATGGCGCGACCACTGGCAGTCTTTATCATGAACGCTTGAGTGAATGTTGTGTTCAGTATAGCGCAAGAACAAGGTAGATCAGTACACAGCATGCATCATTTGGTAACCGAGGCCATATTTAAATTTAGAGAAGAATTTGTCCACCTTACAGCTTCGAGTGGGGCAGACTAAAATCTGTGACGACTGATGAAGGGGGCAAATATGCCTGGTCTAAGAAAATTCAAGGGCACATCAGCATCCACACGTGGATGAATCCTAAAGTATTGCGACGTATATCCGCTAACTCCTTAGTCTTGTTCACATGCTCGCGTCGACTAGAATACATCAATGCAATTTGATCTGGAAAAACACCCCCCCCCCCCCTAGATTAGAAAAAGTGTCTAGTAACCTTCATACTTTAGACATGGAAACCCATCAGCAATGCGAACTTTAGACCGATTTCTCTTACTTCCTGTGCTGGGTAACTCTTCATCGCGTTACAGTCTCTCATAATCCTTACTCGCGCTACTTATACCACGTGTTAAAATTATATGCCTGAAATATTAAATAGCAATCTTGGAATTCTCATGATCGAAAAAAAAACAAGAACATTTTGTCCAATATACCGTTTTCTTTTCGCAGAAAGCCTGTTCTCAAAGGCTCATGCCTGAGTTTAGTAGGCAGAAGTTTTTTTTCTGCAATTCGGATGTCTTTAATAACTACCTGCGAGCCCGTCCTTGGTGTTGCAGGTATGACTTGTCGCCCGAGTCTGTGCACGTGAGTGGAGGGTTAGCATTTAGGTTTGTCCCCTTAGTAGAAGTGCCAGATTCCTCTCAATTTCGCATAATCTTTATGCCCCAATTTTTTCCTCCTGTGTGACTGGCATGGTGCGAATTGTGTGTACAATGAATCAGAGTAGATTTTTTGCAGCGACATGCATACCAGTAAGGAACTGTAAGTCCAATCCTCTTTTGTGAAACTAGCTGCTTAATGGTACACCTAGCTAATTCTGGCTTTCCTTATCATTCATATCGCAGGGAAAGAGAGAAAACTAATTTACAGTTTCTGAAAATTACGACCCCGAAATGCCGGACACGCATTCCGCTCTCTCAAAATATAAATTGAATTATCAGTCTTTATTCACTGGGTCTTACACACAGCCCCTCTTCGTGCATCCGGATTATTTCCGCTTGTATAGAAAGGGCCGCATGGATCTGCCTCTTCAGAAACAGCCCCGGGTCGGCGACTTCACTTACTCACTCCGGAGAATAATTCGCTGGTAAGCCAAGCAACTGCAAGCAGCATCAGATATTACTATTGAATTTATTATTGTGAGTGCATGTGGGTGGCATCACGCTACTTGCGAAATAATCATGTATATTCAAACGCTAAAAAACCGTTCGAGCAAGACAGCCTTAACAAATTTTAGCTGTTGACTACAGTCCGGACCTACTCAGGCGTTTTGTTAATTTGAATGGACGACTCGAAAATTGTCCTTGGCACTCGTTATATATGGACTAATTTAGCTGGATTCCTGAAAGAGGCCAACACTACTTGCAGATGATATTAAAATAAATAATGGGGTTTTACGTGCCAAAAGCACTTTCTGATTATGAGGCACGCCGTAGTGGAGGACTCCAGAAATTTCGACCACCTGGGGTTCTTTAACGTGCACCTAAATCTAAGTACACGGGTGTTTTCGCATTTCGCCCCCATCGAAATGCGGCCGCCGTGGCCAGGATTTGATCCCGCGACGTCGTGCTCAGCAGCCCAACACCATAGCCACTGAGCAACCACAGCGGGTCAGATGATATTCAAGACGCCTATTTCACTAATAACAGAATATCCTCAATTCAATTGTACCCAAATATTATTGCACTCATTTAAATTTAGGAATTAAAGTCACTGATCTCAAAGGGTGCTATGTGTTCTACATCCACGAATATTTTTCCAGTAATCTATTCTTTCGAGATAACACCAGATTCAAATTATAATTTGCAGTATCACGCCCTAAGTGATTTCATATAACGTTTTAGCAATATTTTGGCTAAAAAAACGATTACATATTTTCTTTCTTCTAGACATAATTGCCGTTTTTATAGTAATCCAGCCAAATAAGCGTAGCATTCATACAAGCCACGGCTGATTTCTGCAACTTTCGTTTAGTGGAAAAATATCTTACACATCCGCTGCTTCAATACTGGTTATATATATATATATATATATATATATATATATATATATATATATATATATATATATATATATATATATATATATATATATATATATATATATATATATATATATATTTATATATTTATATATATATATATGTTGCGACGACGTGTATTGTCGTTCACAACGGTGTCCAACGCTAGGTAAAGGCACTGCAAAGGCTGTCCGTAGCACGGGGCTCAGTCGCGATCAAGGCACGGTCCTTCGTCTTCCTCGTCACTCAGCACATACACAGGGGCGCGTCTGCTTCATTACAATGCCCTGGGATCGAAGCGTAGCCATCCTAGCGACTTTGGGTGCGGAGAAGATGAGTGGGTCGTAATAGGGTTTCAGGCGGCTGACATGTGCTGTCTCTCGGCCACGACGACGCAGGTCTGGTGACACTGTGAGCGGCTCGACAATGTAGTAGACCGGTGAAGTGGCCTCGATGATACGGTACGGCCCGTGATAACGCACCAGGAGTTTAGAAGAAATGCCAGGAACGTGGGCTGGTATCCAAATCCACACAAGCGAACCAGGAGCAAAGTTGTGCGGTTGTTGATGAGCATGGTCATGTCTTGTCTTTTGACGTGCTTGTGTCTCACTAGTCAGGGCACGTGCCAGCTGACGGCAATCTTCAGCATACTTGGCGACTTCGGAAAGCGGATTATACTCTGTAGCGTCTGGTTGGTACGGCAGTATGGTGTCCAATGGGCATGAAGGCTCACGGCCATACACAAGGAAAAAGGGGGAGAAGCCGGTGGTCGCTTGCGTCGCGGTCTTGTATGTGAACGTAACAAAAGGGAGTACGGTGTCCCAGTTGGAGTGATCGGATGAAATGTACATCCGCAACATGTCGGCAAGAGTGCGATTGAACCGCTCGGTCGAACCGTTGATTTGGGGATGGTACGCGGTCGATTTGCGGTAAATTATCCTGCACTCAGCGAGGAGGGCTTGGACGCCTTCCGACAGCAAGACACGGCCTCTATCACTCAGTAGTTCTCGGGGAGCACCGTCGCGAAGAACAAAATTGCGAAGGATAAAGAAACCAACGTCACGGGTGGTCGCTGCTGGCAGAGCTGCAGTCTCAGCGTAGCGAGTAAGGTGGCCAACGCCAACAATAATGCACCGATTTCCACACCCGCTACATGGAAGCGGGCCGTAGAGGTCGATGCCGACGCGGTCGAACGGACGAGATGGGCACGGTAGCGGCTGCAACGGCCCTGCTAAACGCTGGGTAGGTGTCTTGCCTTGTTGGCATGTAGTACAAGACTGAATGTACTTTTGCGCAAAGTTGTACATGCCTCGCCAATAATAGCGCTGACGCAACCGTGTGTAAGTTTTGAGGACGCCGGCATGAGCGCTTAGGGGATCACCGTGAAAAGACGCGCAGATGTCAGAGCGCATATGACGAGGTATAACAAGGAGCCATTTCCGACCGTGGGCCATGTAGTTGCGGCAATATAGAATGTTGTCCTGCCCGGAAAAGTGGGTTGCTTGGCGACGCAGTGCTCATGTCGAAGGGGCGTCAGACGGAGTGGCAAGGTAGTTAAGTAACATTACAAGTATTGGGCCCTTGCGCTGCTCTGTGAGCATGTCAGTGATGGCCAACGGTGATAGTGTGCACGAGGAAGGTGACAAAGACGCCATATCAGGCGTCAGTGGGGAGCGAGAGAGCGCATCAGCGTCGGAGTGCTTGCGACCGGAGCGGCACATGACGCGGATGTCGTACTCTTGCAAGCGAAGCGCCCAACGTCCCAAGCGTCCCGACGGGTCTTTCAAGGTAGAAAGCCAACAAAGGGCATGGTGGTCAGTAACTACGGCGAAAGAACGGCCGTAAAGGTATGGGCGAAACTTGCTTAGTGCCCAGATGATCGCTAGGCACTGCTTTTTTGTGGCGCAGTAATTTAATTCTGCTTTCTTTAGAGTACGGCTCGCATAAGCGACGACGCATTCATCATAGCCCGATTTCCGTTGCGCTAAGACCGCGCCAAGGCCAACTCCGCTGGCGTCAGTATGAACTTCCGTGGGAGCGTCAGGATCGTAGTGGCGAAGAATCGGTGGTGAGGTCAACAAGTGGCACAACTGCTGAAATGCTGCATCACATTCAGGTGACCACGCTGCTATGCCGTTACTGGCGGAAAGTAAACTTGTCAAGGGTACCATGATGGATGCGAAATTGCGTACGAAGCGACGAAAATAGGAACATGAGCCAATAAAACTTCTCAGGGTTTTGATAGACGTGGGCTTTGGGAAGTCTGCAACGGCGCGGAGCTTGTCTTGGTCCGGGAGGACGCCGTCTTTTGAGATAACGTGACTCAAGATGGTTAGCTTGCTCGCAGCAAAACGGCACTTTTTGAGGTTAAGCTGTAGGCCGGCAGGTGCGAGACAGGTCAGAATCTCATGAAGGCGAGCAAGGTGTGTCCGAAAATCGGTTGAGAAGGTGACGGTGTCGTCGAGGTAACATAAACAGGTCTTCTATTTGTGGCCGCGAAAGAGAGTGTCGATCATATGTTCAAAAGTAGCAGGCGCGTTACACAACCCGAAGGGCATGACGTTGACCTCGTAGAGGCCATCGGGTGTAACTAATGCGGGTTTCGGACGGTCAGGTTCGGCCATACGAACATGCCAGTACCCTGAGCGCAGATCCAAGGAACTGAAATATTCTGCGCCTTGTAAACAGTCGAGAGCGTGACCCATCCGAGGCAGTGGATAAACGTCTTTTCTCGCTAACTTGTTTAGGCGTCTGTAGTCGACACAAAAGCGAATGAAGCAATCTTTTTTTCTTACCAACACGACAGGTGAAGACCAAGGACTTTGAGAGGGACGGATGACTCTACGTTTGAGCATATCGTCCACTTGCTCTGTTATGATACGGTGCTCTTCAGCGGAGACAGGATACGGGCGCTGTCGCAACGGGGAAGGAGAACCGGTGTCGATGGTGTGAGAAACACCGGTGGCACGGCCCAATGACGTCTGATGGCAATCGAAAGAAGAGAGAAACTTGGGAAGGAGAGTGAGAAGTTGGCTGAGATGAGATGGGGAAAGAGCAGAGTCGATGGCGTTGTCAAAACCCACTGTAGGTGATAAGTCTGGGACCGAAGCGATCGGGTCAACGTGATGGAGGGAGTCGGTAGGAACATCGAGATTGTCAACGTGGTCGACCGCCTGGAAGTATCCTACGGTCTATCCACGCATTAGGCTAATCGGGTACTGGTAGTAGTTGGTGACTAGAATCGCAGTTGACCCAGATGTTATAGTAAGCACGGCAAAAGGAAGAACAATGCCTTTGCGCTGAGCAAACAAATCGGATGGCATGAACACTACAGTGGCGTCAGATGTGGCATCAGACGACAGGACAACTGCCATCGACGGCTCAGGGGGTATGGTTGTGTCGTCATCAACAATGAGTTTCTCGGCAAAGTGATGAGAGCTGGTCAGCAGTGATTCAAATAGTGGTAAAAGCGACACTTCTTCACGCGAACAGTCAATGACAGCATGATGACGTTACAGGAAACCCCAACCAAGGATGAGGCCGTGAGAGCACGATGGTAGCACGAAACACTCGATTATGTAGAGAACATCGTTGCTGACGACATGGGCCGTGCGTACTGCTGAAGGGTGAATTCGCTGCGCGCTGGCGGTGGCGAGCACCAGGCCAGAGGGAGCTGTAGTCCCTTTTCGTAATTTGCGACAAAGGTTCTCGTGAATGACGGAAACGGCTGCTCCGGTATCGACTAGTGCCACTGCGGGTACTCCCTCTACAAAACGGTAATTACATTTTGCGGCGAAGATTGAGGTCTTGAGAACGTCGATGTATTTGCATTTCTTGCCTCGGGAACTGCACCAGTCAGTTTCCCTCTTCAGGGGGAGCTCGATGACGCAGGAGTGTAATCGAACGGCGACGAAGGGAAGGGGAACGCCGAGTTTCTGACCGGCGATCAGTATCAAGGCGTCGATGTTAAAATGGACGCGTGGCGGCGTATTGTGGCACGTAGCTGGGCGTGTCACAGGTGGTACGCGTAGTTGGGGCGCGTCGGCGACAAAAGCGCGCCACATGGCCAGCAATGCCGCCGGCGAACCAGAGAGGCTGGTTGTCTATAGTGCGCCACGTCTTGGTGGGACGAAAAAACTGTGGTGACGGTAGGGCAACTGGAAAGCAAGCCGGATGCACGGGCGATGAAAAGGGAGCTGTGGACGCAGGCCGCCGTGCAACCACGGCTGCATAACTGAGCGGGAGCGACGTAGGATGAGTGGCAAAGTCTGTATGGGACAGCGGCACACTCATAGGATTGAGTGGGGGGGGGGGGGCTCGTAGGCACTGCAGGAAGCGCTTCGGATATCTGAGTCAAGATGGCGTGCTGCAGCATTGGAGGCAAAGCTGCCGTAGCTGCGTCGCTGTGAGACAGCAGTGAGAGCTGCCTGGACACCTCTTCACGAATGAAATCTTTGATATGCTGTGAGAGGGTCGAGTTGGTCATGCGGGAGAAAGCGCGATGCTCGAGACGGAATCGGCGTTCTGAATGTTCTGGCGGGCGATGAAACGTTGGCGGCGCAGCTCGTCAAAGCTCTGGCACAGGTTAGTGAGGACGGATACGCTAGCTGGGCTTTTGGCCAGCAACATCTGGAATGCGCCGTCCTCGATGCACTTGAGGATATGTTTGATCTGGTCATCATCTGACATGCTGTTATTTACCCGCTTGCACAAATCGAGAACATCCTCGATGTTGCTGGGGATTGTCTCTCCAGGCTGCTGTGCGCGCTAGCGTAGGCGCTGTTCAGCGCGTAGCTTACGCACAGCTGGGCGATCAAACACTTCAGCAAAAAGAGTTTTAAACGCGGACCAGCTTCTAAAGTAGGATTCGTGGTTGAAGAACCAAAGTTTGGCTACGTCGGCGAGGTAGAAAGGCACGTGGGTCAGCTTAGACTGGTCATCCCATTTGTTTTTGGCACTTACACGTTCGTACGATGACAGCCAGTCTTCCACGTCGTGTTCGGCGGTGCCACTGAAGATGGGTGAAGATGGGCGGTCCCACTGAAGTCGGCGTTGACGAGGGACGCCGGCGCAGATGACAGTGGCAGCCGGTGGTGCAGGCAACAAGGTGGCGGGATCAGGCATAGTGCAGGACAATCTTATAGACAGGGTTCGAGTGCGCAGCTCCAGGACGAGGCGAAGGATCTCAGCAACCTCCACCAAATGCGACGAGGTGTATTGTCGTTCACAACGTTATGGAACGCTAGGTAAAGGCACTGCAAGGGCTGTCCGTAGCACGGGGCTCACTCGCGATCAAGGCACCGTCCGTCGTCTTGTTCGTCAGTCGGCACATACACAGTGCCTACATACACATAGCGCCTCGATTCGCACTTCAGACCCCGGAGTCGCCGAGCAAGTTGCCATCGCCCTCGCCCTGCTAGACGGTCATGGGTCCGAAATCTATAGTGATTCCAAAACGGCAGTTAGGGCTTTTCAGAAGGGTTGCATCGCCAAGGAAGCTGTTCGTCTTCTTAGCGGCTCGAGTCCACATGCTCTCGCAAACCATTCAATTCACTGGTTTTCCGCTCACGTAGGATCGGTCGAAGGTGCTCCCCCGAACCTCAATGAGTCTGCCCACGACGCTGCTCGTGACCTCACCGACCGCGCTTCCTCTATAAGGAGCACTGACCCCCCTCCTCTCTACGGTCACAGGGACACTCCCGCTACTCACAACGAGATTATTAAATGTTTCTACATGTCCAGAAGGGTTTTTGCACCCGCTCACGCCAAGTTGCATAGGGCGCAAGCCGTTTCGCTTAGGCTCCTACAGACCAGCACATATTCGTGTCTGTCCGCTCTCCACGAGGCTTACCCCGACGTGTATCGCGACGGCGCCTGCCTGTCCTGCGGCCAGACCTCCACTCTACCTCACATGCTCTGGGAGTGCGGGTCGACATACCTCAAGTTCATTAAGGAGGAGTGGGACCCGCTTCTGCATAGCCCCGCTCTAGAAAAGCAAATCCTGGTCGTCCGGCATGCCCGCGACTGGGCCGGTTGGCTGGACCTGCCGGTCCCGACGTGGGACTACCCGGGTGTGCGACGAGTTCGTGTCCTCGCCGGACCAACAATAAAGTTTATTCGCTCACTCACTCACTCACATACACAGGGGCGCGTCTGCTTCATTACAATATATATATATATATATATATATATATATATATATACGAGTATGACTTAATACTTCCAATGATATAATTGCGGTAAATGGGTCTCGAATATCCTGAACTGATCTTCTGAACAGCACAATGCAAATGTAGAGTTTAAGGGGTAGAGTGAATAGGTAGGTGAAGGAAGGAAGGTGTGGAGTTCATAGGTAAACAAGTTACCAAGTAAACTGCCTTTGTAATTAGACACTGGTTCGTCGGACATTGTTGTTATCATAGAGATATATATTCTACTGAATACAGAACCTCACCAGGTGGTGCTGCTCTGCCTAACCCAGAGTGCTGCCTGCGCGAAAAAGGTGTTAACGTCGGCGCTCCGTCATCGACTTGTTCACCCTGTGGTTCCGTGTAATTATGACCGTTGCGCGTAGCGATCCTTTTGCATTTTGGTTGGCAGGGCGTTGACCCGGTCGGAAAGGGCGCTGCCTTCCCGATTGTGCGAACAGAAACTGGTTGGCACGGAACACATTTTTCACTGGGACAATACCAAGGCGAGCGCCTCCTGGTATTTTCTTTTATGAAGTATCACTAAATCGGGGCAAAAAAGCGATAACAAGTTCCACGTGTTTGCTTCGGTGGTAGCAGTAGGGTTTTCCACAACATAGATTTAAGCTATGTGCCTTCATCATTAGGTTCGTAAGCGGAATTTTTGTTTTGCATTTATTCACATCATGTGCGCATTATAGGAAAAATTCAATCTAAAGGAGGTTGTGCACCCGACCTCGCGTCTGCCGTCAGGTGGATGAGCTTAGTAGAGGAACAGGATATGTGTGCGAATGATGCAGTGCCGAGTTTTGGAAAGACCGATGTCAAGAGGCAAAAATATGCGCCTAATGAGAAACTGCCCATAGTGGCAATACATTTATGCAAACATTTCTATCCCTCTTACAGCACAGCTACATTAAAGACTATCATATGTCATAATAAGTCCCTGCGAAAACCAATGGTGGTTTCCATTTTTGCGGCCGCCAAAAGACGCCAATGAATAATACTCTGCTGTTGAATGTCCCTATAGTACACTTGTTGTTATGAGGGTCATGGTTATTGAATGGCTCCACAATAACTATAACAACCTTAAATTTCTTGTTGTGCACCTATATTTAAGCATACGAGCGTATTTCGGCACTATCAAAACGGAGTGGCCGCGGCATAGGGATCTAGCTACTGCGCCAGTATGGAAGATTTGCACGCTATCGTCCTATATAAGTTTAGAAAACATCGCACTGTGTCCGTGTATTCACCGCGAAATATTTATCCATAAGCTCGTTCTGCTGCGCGCATCATCCAGAAAATGACCAGCGCAGAGCGTACGGAAGCTGACAAAGTTTACTAGCTGCGCATCTAAGAGCCAATCGCTTTATCACCAGGCACCTATGAGAAGCAGGTAAACAACAAAAATACCCCACGTTACTCGCGAGACAGTTCCTTGTTTGCTTATTTGTTGCCCAAAAGCTCCCAATTCTACTTTTGCCACTTCAAATTGCGGTTTTTCTTGTTTGCGACTCGGCCTGTGGCAGTAAAAACAAAACTTTTGATACTTTGCTTACGCGACGAATACGTAGCAACGTTAACATCCTGCAGCACGTTCGCAAAGCATACGGTCGCATACTCACTGTGACGAGAGAGGACGTGAATGTCTACATTAAAATCTGTTCTCAAGGGGAGCGGTGCGCGCTGCTGCCCGCGGTGCAACAAAAGTGGCGTTTCCTTTAGGAGGCTGATAGTGCGCTTGGCGGCCGCGACGTAAACGCGTGGAAGTTAGCTGCCTTGTCGCAGAAGTTGGAACTTCGTTGCTTTGCGCGGGCACTTCGAGTACGCGGGTATTCGGCATCATTTGTTCTTCCTGTAAACTGTGTGCCTAATGCCAGACACTAACAGGCTGGAGTAGACATAAGTTGCCCATCGCACCCCTAGTATGACTGGCAAGCGTTGAAAACACTGGCGATTGAGAAAACCCATTATCTTTGAAGTAAAAAAAACTTTCGCACACCGTAAAAGCCCTTACCAGACATGAAAAGACCACAACACCACTTTGCACGAACTGCTGCGAAAAACACGCTTACGGAGCCAATTCCGCGCGAAGCGCGGTGTTGACTAGCGCAATGAAGCTTTTCGCTTCAAAATTTTTACGTCCGCAATATTTCGAGGGCAAGCGCGCTAGCAAGTGCAGCATACGCCCCGCATCGGGGACAAGCCACCGCACGATGCCGCATGACGCCGCACTTACCTGGCTTCCCCTGTGCCCGGTTCGCCTACTACTGAAACGGCATCCAGCTAAATATGGTGCAAATGAGTGGTGGAAAATTGAGCCTGTCACGTCTATCTAGCTTCAGAAGTCTACACCAAGGTACAGTGAAAAAATAAGTACCAAGTAACATATACCAAGCACTACCCATGTGAGCCTACTATGTTAACAATATGCATATTTCAGTAATCACTGGTGATTTAGAACAGTGTTAATGGTATTAGGCTCGCACAATACGCGTGCGAGGCCCATACCATTAACACTGATGCGAATTAGAATTGACGGCAGCATCCAAAACGCTAACGGATACAGAAGGCTTAGCTTGTGTTGAACGGTGAGTTTGTAACAATGTTCATTCGATAAAAACAATAATCGAATGAAAAACGGCATAAGTTTGAAATAGGCTGAGAGTCCCATGGATGTGCATCTCCGAAACAAGAGTAAGCATATTCAATCTGAACATGTTTTTTTTTTTTAATTCTATGGAGAATTTTTTCCTTGTATTATTCACAACGCATTGTTCACAACGGCCCGCTGACGTGTAAGTTTTGCCAACCAGTTGCGACCGCGGGCGTCATCTTTTCCTGGAGCGTCGCCGCAAACCTCTAGCCACGGCGTGACTAAGTCGACTTTGTGTCGAGAACAATACGCGCGTCCTCCACTCTCCGTCGCTGGAGCCGGGCTCGACGAAGCAGGCTTTGTGATTGCACTCGCCACCGCCGCCTTGGTCGGCCGCGAGCGGGAAAGTGCCGCGGGAACGTCGACGAAGACCCCTTTCCACGCACCGTTCTTGAAGTAGGCCCCGAGTTCTGCGAAAACAGCCGAATCTCCGCGGGCTACGTGAACCTGTATGTGTGTGTGTGTGTGTGTGTGTGTGTGTCTAAGTAAGCCCTCGCGCAAAGAGGCGGCCGTTTCCGTCACCTGGGCATCGGGGGAGGACCGAGTGTTTTATAAACCGCTGTTGTACGGATGCTCAGTGCACTCTCTCAAGCAGTCATGTTAGACTGACGCACTTTCTCAAGCAGTCATGTTAGACTGATGAACTTTCGCTCGCAGTCATGCTATACTGATGAACTGCATGTAAATACTGTAAATAAACCCCTATTGCTCGTTCTCGATGAGAAGCAGTCCTTTCCTTCATCAACGTCCTCAGCGTGGATAAGTTGGACGACGGCATGGGCCAGCTACCTTCTAATTCATGCCGGACTCCAATCTTGACAACGGGTTGCGAGCGATGGGATTGAGCCCCCAATCCTGACAGCATGCATCCAAAGCGTGGTCTTTAATAGATATTGTGATGGGATAATTTAATTGGTTCTTCAGTCAGGATATAATGCCGTAAGCCATCTACAAACGATGAGTTAAATGGGAAAAAAATAAAACTTTACTGCTATTTTCATTGAAGCCTGAAAATGCTTGATGCATGCGGTAGAAAACGCCCACGTAGGGCATGCATTCTTTAGGACGAAATGCCTTACACTCTTGGTCTATTTTAGAGAATGGCTTTAGTTGGCTCTTGGAGACTGTTTACCTGTTGATTTTTCATTTGTGTCACTGCCGAACTCTCTTAATATACTTCCAAATAGGAGTCTCATCTCTGTCACAGTGTCATCAAATTTTGAGCATACTTTGGTTGTATTAGAATAGGTTTCTTCATAACACAATGGGAATAGTCCTAGATTTCTTCTTCCGAATGCACAACTATTAACAATGTCAGTCATTTGGAACTTAACAATAATGGGAGTTCGCACCTGATTTTCCACCTTAACTTCAATTGCGACACCAAAGGATTAAATTAGGTAGGTGCCAAGAAAACAGTTTATTATTGTCGCACGAAGAAGACTCTGCCCTAATATAGAGACATATTAAGGATAATTTGCTTTGTGTCTAACTCTCCAGCCGAAGACTTGGACAGCTTACATAGAAAGCAGCTCGTCGTGGTGGTTGCTGCCACAACCGCTAAGATTGCGCAGTCAAGGACGGTATCGCCTCCACTTGATGTGGGTGGGCACCCATTCGGCAAGAGACCGCTACAGCGCTTCCGCAATTTATCATAGGAAAGATTTGTGTACTGTGCGTTAGCGGTGATGTAGAAACAAACAAATAAAAAATACGTTTCGCCTAAGGTTGTTCGTTAAACGAAACATCCCCATTTCAAGTTCCCTCAACTGCAATGCATGGCCAAGCCGGCCCCTATGCTCTTCAGTAATTTGGTATGGTCATAAGTCATTTAGCAGATCTAATGGGTTCCTGAGTATACGTCAGCGTATGTTAGTTCAAGGACATTTATGAAATCAAAATGAATTTCTACATCGAACTTCCTTTCTGTCACTCAAATAATGGGGGGCGAGGAAGAAATAACTACATAACAAGGCCAGTAGTCTCTTCACTAGGTCCCTTGAACGCTTGAGCTGCAAAACCTTGTGGCGTTCCTTTACGCAATAATTTTTTTTGCAATACAATGAATAAAGTTGGGTTAGGCGTATATGACGAAAGAATTCAATTTCAACTGTAATGGGCTGCAGTAACATTAAACCATCACTATGCATTGCCTAAGCAAACACACGTGAATCAATGCTAAGCGCATAATTATACCCTTAGTTTGATGCTACTCAAGGTTTGTAAATCCACTTTAGCCAATTTATTTACACAATATTCGTAGAACTTGTTATGTCCCAATCTGCTGCCTGAAGGAGGAAGGATCAGGCACACGAACAGCATGAAATATTTTGTTCAAGTTTCCTGTGCTGCCGCACAGCTGGCTACACAACAACTGTAACTCTCTGACGCACACAGGCTTTTATTTCTACGTGCAAATTCAAGTGGTGCGCATGCGCCTACTGCGATAAGGACACATAGGCGAGTGCGCTTAGTGTTCGTGACGGTGCGCCCTACTATACGTATTTGTATCACAAGTAGTTGCTCCTTTCGAGCAGCAGATATTTTTAGCGATTGTTTGTATGGGCATCTTAATCCGCTCACCACTCCTATTTCATCCTATTGACCATGGTCGAAAACAGGAAACCTCAAGCAGGAGGCCACGTCACCAATAACATGAAAAGAACAGATGTTTTCCTTATCTCTCATCAAACCGTGGACACGTCAATATGTCGCACTAAGATTTATCAATCAAAATGTCTGTTATGCACGCTACCGAGCAGGCATCTGTCATGACGGTCCCTTTCTTGACGCAGGCCTACCTTGTATTGGTCTTTCGAAGTCTTCCCACCTACCTTACAACCATCGTGGGCAGAGCATATCGCCGCTTCACAGTTGCTGGCCAACTTTTCAATGAACTCATTTGATAAAAAACCAAGTAGATCGTTTGTGCAATATTCTACCAATAGGCACATCGCGCATTTGCGTCTACTTTGGACGACAACTTTCTTTCGTATTTCTTCCTTCGTAACCTCGCAGAAAACACTATGAGATAAATGTTCCTGCCACTGTGCGATCGTCTGCGTTTTCCAAGTTTTTTTTGTTGTTGAAGTGTGACGCGTATCTTGCTTTAATGCGAAAGAATTGTATGTCCCACAAGGTGGAAATTCCGCTGCCATCAAACGATTGTTGGAAATATATGGCCGATGGGGCAAACAGTACATACACGTCAAGAATGCTCGGGTTGACATAAATTTCTCATGGAGGTTCCTGTAAACAGAGTAAATAATGACTTTTGGTAGATTGGATTGGATTGGAGACAACTTTATTTATGCCTGCAGTAGGGCGCGCGCGCGCCCCGACGAGGGCCTACGTCATCCTCGAAGTCGCCGTTACTCGGCGCGGGTCTCCGCTCACCGTTGCCGGCTCGCTGGGTCCCTGCCTTTCGAGCGCCTCGAGGACCTGCTGGACGGCCGAGAGCTGATCGTCTCGGTCATAGCTCTGCGCGGCTGCCTCGAGCCGCGGTGGGAGCGTTCTTGATTTTGAATCTTCTGGATATTTGACGCAGTCCCACAAGACGTGCGTGTAGTCTGCAGTCTCCCTCCGGCAGACTCTGCACATATCTGTCGGACATGTCTCGGGGTACATACGATTCATCCATTTCGGGCTCGGTAGCGATCCGGTCTGGAGCTGTCTCAGTACTACCGCCTGCGCTCGACTCAGTCTCGGGTGCAGGGGTGGGAGAGTCCTGCGAGCCAGGCGGTAGGCCTTCGTGATTTCACTGTAATCTGTCATGCGGTCCTTGGTTCCGAACCACGTCGGACGGTCTGTCGCCGGGGCGCGGTTGGTTAGCGCTCGCGCCGCGGCGTGTGCCGTCTCATTATGGTTCTCATTGCGTCCCGATGCGTCGCCCGCGTGCGCCGGGAACCACTTGAGTCGTACTTTTCGTTCCTTTAATTTGACCGCTCGCAGTACGCGCTCAGCCTCCTTGCAGATTTGGCCTTTGGCGAAGTTTCGCACCGCCTGTCTTGAGTCGCTCAGCACCGTGTGGCAGTCTGCGTTGGCGATGGCCAGGGCGATGGCTACCTCCTCCGCTTGTTCCACTCCGGCGCTTCTCACGCTCGCTGCCATCCTCGTGGCGCCGGTTGACGCCTCTATGACGACCACTGCGAAGGCGTTCCGTTGGTATTCGGCCGCGTCCACGTACCGCGCGTGTTCGTCGTTGGCATGCTGGTCAATGAGAGCCTTGGCCCTCGCCGCTCTTCTTCCCTTGTTGAACTCGGGATTCATGTTCTTCGGTATGGGGTAGATTCTGGTCTGGCGTCGGACCTCTTCGGGGACGGGGAGCTTCATCTCCACCTCGATCGAGCCCCTAATTCCCAGATCGTCCAGTATCTTCCTCCCGGCTTTGGTCATGGACAGCCGCTCCAGTTGAGAAGTCCGTTGCGTTTCGGCTATTTCTTCGAGCGTATTTTGTAATCCGAGTTGTAGCAAGCGGTTCGTGCTCGTGGACTCAAACAGGCCCAGCGCCGTCTTGTACGCTCTTCTGATGAGCACGTTGATTTTGTTTCGTTCGTGTTGCAGCCATCTGTGGCAGGCTGCAACGTACGCGACGTGGCTGATGACGAAGGATTGGACGAGCCTACGTAGGCTCTCCTCTCTCATGGCAGCCTTTCGGGAAGTGACTCGTTTTAGGAGTCGAATCGGGTTGGCTGCTTTTGCCCTGAGACGGGTGATAGTTTCGCCGTTTCTTCCGTGCTTTTCGATGACCATGCCCAGGATCCTAATTTTGCCGACCTCAGGGATCACGTTGATCACTTTTGATAGAAAACGTGGTTCATTTGGCTGTGGTGGGAACTGAACCCGCTCCTCCGGCATGCGACACGATCACGCTTCCCCGACGCCACGGCGGCTCCACGGTTATGGCTGACAAAAGGCGCGCCTATAGTGCTTGCGTCATTGTGCACGTCACGTCAAAGCCATCTGGCTGCGACGTAAGCGTAAAGTTACTTAAGTTGCAGTAAAGTGAATTATAGTGTGTTTACTTAGGTTATAGTACAAGGGGACTTAAAGTGGAGTAAAGTGAATTAGGGTGAAGTAAAGGGAATGAAGGGGAAATAAAGTGTATCAAGGCTGAGTAAAGTAGATAAACGTGTAATAAAATATATTAGGGTGGAATTAAGTGAATTCAGGGTGGTAAAAATGACGGCAAGGTGGGATAAGGCGGATTAAGGTAGAGTTGTGAAGGACACGCGACAGTTTATGGCATCACATTTCAAGGACATAACCAATTACCTAGAGTAGTCAAAATTTTTTAGCATTCAAATTCCATAAGAATAAGTAAGTGATTGTCAGTTTTTCTAAAAATATTGCTCAGCGATGCAAAAAATATTTATTCAAAGTTTTCGTTGCAATTCGTGACTCCAGAGAATCGGTGGTGGTATTCCCTGAATATAGTGGTTTTAAATTACGAGCGTCAGTAGTCACCGGATAACTCGCTATCGCGTTAGTCTCACATATTCCTGACTAGCTCAGCGTATACCACATAGTAAAATTATATAGCTGAAAGTCTAGAAAGCAACGCTAGAATTTTCATTATCCAAACGAACAAGAGCATTCTGTCCAATATTACGTTTTAGTTTCGCAAGAAACCTGTTTTCAAAGTATTGTGCCTGATTTTAGTAGGAAGAAATTTTTCTGCAATTCGAATGTCTTTAATAAGTGTCTGCGAATATGTCCTTCGTGTTGGATGTATGACTTCTCCTCCGAGTCTGTGCACATTCTCCCCCTTAGTTCCAACGTCAGATTTCTACCAATTTCATTTTCTGCCAGTTGCCCCAGTTTTATCCTCGTGTGTGACTGACATGATGGGAATTGTCTGTACAGTGAAACAGGGTAGATTCCTCACAGCAGCATTCATACCAGTAATGAACTGTAGGTATTTTACTTTTTGTGGAACTAGATATGCAATCATAGCCTAGATAATTTTGGCCTTCCCTGTCATTTATAACGCTAGATAAGAGAAAATGTACTTTACTCTTACAGACAATTGTGACACGCAAATCTAGGACGTGCATTTCGCTTGTTCAAAACAATAATTGCGTTTTCAGTCTTCGTTAGCTTGATATTTCGAACAGCCTCTCTTGGTGCATTGACATCATTTCGGCTTGTATAAAAAAGCGCCCCGTGCATCTGCCTCTTCAGTAACAGCCCCGAGTTGGCGACTTCACTTCGATCCTTCAAAGAATACTTCACAGGTAAGCCAATCAATTGTAAGCAGCATCAGAGCTTCATATTGGGGTTGATACAGTGACTGCATTTAGGTGCTATCGCGGTGCCTGCGAAATAACATAGTTTATTCAAACGCTAAAGAAAGCATTCTAGCAAGACATCATTAACCAATTTTTGCGGTTGCCTGCACTGCGAAACTACTCGGGAGTTCTGTTATTTTAAATTCTTAACTTCAATATCGCTGTCGGCACTCTGTAAATATCGGCTCATTTACCTGGATTGCTGAAAGAGGCCGACATTAGTTGCGCAATATATTGAAAACACCTATTTCAGTAATAAGAAAATATCCTCAATCTAATTTTATGATAATATTATAGCACACATATTGCAATTTATGAATTCAAGCCATCCAGTTCACAAGGCGCATAAGCTAATTGTAAATTTTTCAGTCGCGTATTCTTTGGAGATAACCGCTAAAAAAATTACCGATAAAAACGTGCTACTGTACCTAATGCCTCGTTATGCACTGAAGCTAAAATAAGATAAGAACGCCACATCACATCGTCGCACGCATTGTTAACAGATATATATATATATATATATATATATATATTGAGACCAGTTATTGGATATTTTTGTTATCACAGAGAGATATATTCGACTGAATACACAACCCCTCGCCAGGTGGTGCTTCTACGCCTAGCTAAGAGCGCTGGATTGGCGAAATAAGTGGTCACGTCGGTGCTCTGTCAACGACGTCTTTACGTCGCGGTTCCATGCAATTTCTTGCGTTACTCGTAGCGATCCTACTGCATTTTTGGTTGGCAGGAGGTCGACCGGTTCGGGAAAAGCGTTGCTTTCTCTTTTGTGCGGACAACCGAAACTGCCTGGCACAGAACACATTTTTCACCGGGAGAATACCAAGGCGAACGCCTTCTCGTATTTTCGTTTATGAAGTATCAGTAAATAGAGACAAAGAGGCGATAACAGGTGCCAAGTGTTTGTTGGTGTTAGCAGTAAGATTTTCCACAGCAGGAATTTAAGCTCTCTGCCTAGATTATTAAAAACATATGCTGTTTGTAAACGAGTGAACATGACAAGGAGCGTAAGCGAAATTCTTCTTTTGTATTTATTCCGACCAATGTGCGCGTCTTAAGAAAAATTAAATGTAAAGTATGTTGTGCGCCCGAGCTTGCTTCTGCCGTGAGGAAGATGAGCCTAGTAGAGGAACATAATATTTATCAGAATGATGCGTTGCTGAGTCTTGGAAAGACTGATACGAGAGGCAAAAATAGGCGCCTAAGGAGACACTGCCCACAATGGCGATACATTTATGCAAATATTTCTATTCCTTTTGCAACACAATTTCTTCAGAGACTCGCATACTGCCGTGACAAGTCCCTGGAAAACTCTTTGATAGTTTCCCTTTTTATTGCCGCCAATAGACGCCAATAAATAAAATGGTGCTGTTGAATGTCCCCATAGCACACTTAGGGTTATGAAGGTCATCGTAGTGGGTGGCTCGAGAATAACTCCAACAGCTTTGGATTATTAGTTGTGCACCTATATCTAAGCATGCGAACGTTTCCGTATTTCGGCACTATCGAAACGGAGCGGCCGCGGCTGGAAATTCAACGCACGACCCAGCACAGAGCAGCCTAACCACCTCGCCACTGCGCCAATATGGAAGAGTTGCATTCTATCGGCCTAAGTTCACAAAAGACCCCATTGTGTCCGTGTTCTCACCGCTAAATGTCCACCCACCTGCTCTTTCTGCAAGGCGCTTCATCCAGAAAATGGCCATACGTACGACGCTGACAAAGTAGTTTACTCGCTGCGCACCTAAGAGCCTATTGGTTTATCACGCAACATTACAAGCTATTACAAGCAGGCTAGGAACAAGAAAAATACCCCTTGGGACTCGCCAGACAGTGCCGCGTTTGCTTATTCTCTGCCAAGAGCTCCGAATTCAATTTTTACCACCTCAGATTGCGCTGTTTCTTGTTTTCAATGCTGTTGTGGCAGTCAACAAACACACCTTTACCTACTTCGCTTACGTGATGTATAAATGGCAACATTAATCGTTAAATTACAACTACCTGCAACACGCACGCAAACGCACACGGGCGCATAGCCACTATAACGGGACAGGAAAGGACAGTTTATATTGAAAGCTGTGCCCAAGGCAAGCGATCCGCGCTGCTGCCGGAGGTGCAAAAAAAGCAGACGTTTCCAGTAGGGGGTAGAATAGTCCATATAGCAGCCTCGAACGAAACGATTGGAGGTTAGCTGCCTTGTCGCGGACGTTGGCACTTCATTTCTTTGCACGGGCACTTAGAGCACACGGGTCTCTGGCACTCTCCTGGAAAATGTCTGCCTGATTCCATGCAATAGCTAAGCAGGCGGGATAAAACTTTTGGGTAGAGATGAGTTGTCAATCACCACGCCGATAGCATCGCTAGTATGACTTGAAACCGTTGGAAACACTGGATATTAAGAAAAAAATATTACCTCTTATACCGGTTGAAATTACCGCAAAAGCCTTTACCAGACGTAAAGAGACAACATCACTTTACACGCAAGAAACTGCTAAGAAAAATTGTTACGGCCGCAATATTTCACGAGCAAGAGTGCTAGTAAGTTAAGCGTAAGCCCTGCTTCAGGGACACGCCACCGCAGGGCGTCCCACGACGCAATGGCACACTTCCCTGGCTTCACCTGCACCCGATTCGCCTACCGCTCAATTGGAACCCAGCTAAATATAGTAGAAATTAGTGGTGGAAGCTTGACCTTGCCGAGTCTATCCAAGCTTCAGAACTCGACAACGAAGTACCGTGAACTAATAAGTACGAAGTAGCAGATACCAAGCACTGCCCATGTACTTATGCTATGTTACCAGTATACATATAGCAGTAACCACTTGGTATGAACAACGGTATTCACCTCGCATGCGCAGTGTGATTGAATTAAATTGGTGCGAAGTAGAATCGACGACAGCATCCAGAACGCTGATGAAGACAGAAGGCTTAGCTTGTTTCGAACGATTAGTCGATAACAGTGATGATGCGGTAAAAAACAACCGTCGAATAAACGATGGCATACCTTTGATATAGGCTGCAGCTCACGTGGACATGCATCTCCGAAAGAAAAGTCACCATGTTCAATCTTACGTTTGTTCAAAATTATGTGCATCAAAATTTTCATGCACTACAATAGCAAAATTAAAATGTGTCGCACGCACACATTCAAAGGGTTGCTAAATAGAACAATGCCCTCTGTAAACCGAAGGCTGCTGAGATACTCACAATCGATCCTTACTCCTAAACCTTCCCAGTTTAATAGCTTGAATACTTCTTCCAGGCACGCAATGAATAGCATTGGAGACATTGTGTCTCGTCGTCTGACCCCTTTCTTCATAAGTATTTTCCCACTCTTGTGTATTATTAAGGTAGCTGAGAAATCTCTGTGTATATTTTCCAAGATATTTACTTAAGCGGCCTGTACTCCTTGATTGCATAATGCACCTATCACTGCTGGTATCTCTATTGAATCAAATGGCTTTCGTAATCTATGAAAGCCATATAGAGAGGCTGATAGTACCTTGCAGATTTATCGATTACCTGCTTAATGACATAGATGGGATTCAACGTAGACTATCCCTTCCTGAAGCCATCCTGTTCCCTTGGATGCCTAAAGCCCAGTGTTGTCCTTATTCAACTACAAAATTCTTTAACGTCTCCCTTTTTGTGTATTAGTAGAACGACGAGTTTTAACAAATGATTGAGGACCTTAAAAGAGAGAGTGTAAGAGTGGCGTTGAAGATTATTATGCAAAAGACAAAGATCAATATCAATAGGCGGGCAACAGAAGAAGACTTCAGGATTGTAAATCAGCCTCTATAGTCTGTGAAGCAGTACGTTTACCTAAATCAATTCATCACTGGGTACCCTGATCAAAAGATGGAAATTCACAGAAGAAGAAAAATTGGTTGGATTGCATACGGCAGACATCGTGAGCTCCTAACTGGAAGCTTACCCTTATCATTAAAAAGGAAGGTGTGCAATCAGTGCATTTTACCGGTGCTGATATATGAGACAGCGATTTGGAGACTTACATAGAAGCTTGAGAACAAGTTAAGGACCGCGCAAAAAGCGATGGAACGAAGAATGCTAGGCTTAACGTTAAGAGACAGGCAGAGGGTGGTTTGAATCAGAGAACAAACGAGTATGGCCGATATTCTAATTGATAATAGGGCCCGTCATGTAATTCGCAGTTTAGATAACCATTGGACAATTAGGGTTACAGATTTGGTACCAGCAGAAGGAAAGCACTATCGAGGACGGCAGAAAACTAGTTGGATTGATGAAATTAGGAAATTTGCGGGCGATATTCGAAGGCGGTTGGCGCAGGAAAGGGGTAATGGGCGATCGCAGGAAGAGGCCTTCGTCCTGCAGTGGACATAAAAAACGGTCATGATGATGATGGTGGTGATGATGATGATGATTAAAAGCGTGGTTTTTAATAGCTATTGCCATGGGATAATTTGATTTGCTCTTCAGTTGGGATAGAATGCGGTTAGCCATCTACAAATGAGGAGCTAAACGACCACGAATAACTCTTCACTGCTATCTTGATTGGAGGCTGCAAACGCTTGAAGGATGCGGCAGAAAATGCCCAAGTAGAGCGTATGTTTTTCAGGTCGCAGCGGCCAAAACTGACACTGCATTTTAGAGAATGGCTCTAGTTCGTTCTTGAAGCCTGCATTCGTGATGGTTTTATAGTTTGTGCCACTGCCAAACACTTGTGAAATACTTCGAATAACGAGTACAATTATTGTCGCATTCTCATTACATTCTGAGCATATCTTGGTTGTATTCAATTATATTTCTTCAAAATATATTCGGAAGAGTTCTAGATTTACTTTTGCAAATGTACAAATAATAACAATACTAGTCCTCAGAAACTTCTCAATAATTTTAGTGGGCACCTACATTTTCCGACTTAACTTCAATTGCGAAAGCAGAAGAACTAATTAATTATGTGGTAAGACATGAGTTCATTATTGTCGCACGAACAACACTTTGCCCTAATATAGAGACATTTTAACCATACTTTGCTTTGTATTTAACTCTCCAGTCGAAGACATGGACGGCTTTCTTGGAAAGTACCTCCTCATGGTGGTTGCTGCCACATTCGGTAAGATTACGCCGTCACAGACGGTATCGCCTCAACTTGATGTGTGTGGGCACCCACTGAAAAAGAGACCGCGACATCGTTTGCGCACTTTCTCGTAGAAAAGCTTTGTTTTGGTATGCGTTCGTGGTGATATACGAATGAACAAATGTAAATTTTTTTCCCTCAGATTGCCAATTAAACGGAACATTCGAGTTTCAATATATCTAGGTGTCAATGCAGGGCCAAAGTGGCTGCTGTGTTTTTTTTTTAACGTTAGTATTCTTACAATGGATTAAGAACGTGTTCTTAATAGATTTTAGAAATACCTGAGGGAATATTAGTTCAGGCACTTTTGAGAAATCCAAGTGAATTTCTATATTGAATTTTTTTTTTGGCACTCAGGTAGGGTGGTGGAGGGGGGGGGGGGGGGAGAAATGCAATATGTTGCGGCGAATAGTCGGTTGGCTGGGTTCCTTGAATGCTTGAGTTGCAATACCTTGCGGTGTTTCTTTATGTGTTATCTTTTTGCAATAGAATAAAAAAGGGGTGTTGTGCGTTTATTGCTAAACTATTTCACTTCAGCTGAAATGAGCTGCAATAACTCTAAGTAAGCAATATGCATTGCCTGAGCAAACATACGCTAATCATTCTTTATTCAAAAGACTTGCGCAAAATAGCAGGGACATAGACAGAGAAGACGACAGGACGAGCGCTAATCGCGCTCGTTTAGTGCTCGCCCTGTCGTCTTCTCTGTCTATGTCCCTGCTATTTTGCGCTAGTCTTTTGAATAATGATGACACACCAACTAGCCCAGCTTTCTGCCTTGATCGCTAATCATTCCACATTGCATATTGATATCCTTAGTTTGATGGCACTCAAAGGTTATAACTTAACTCTAACGCTCATGATCACGTAATAGGAGTACAGCTTGCTGAAGTGGGAAAAACCAGAGACGCGAACGACATAACATGCTCTAGTCAGGTATGACGACCCTACCACACAGCCGGCTACACAAGAATAGCATCTGGAGACGCATCGTTTAACTTATATGGACTCACGCAAGCGGCACGCATCTGCCGAGACCGATAAGTATAGGCAGCAGAGTGCGCTTGGTGTCCACCTGGGTGCGCCCTACTACATATTTATTTATTTTCTTATTTACTTATTTATTAGATACTGATTTATTACTCAACGCCTCAAAGTGAGGCATTGAGAAAGGGGGGGGGGGGGCATTACGTAGAAAATACATAGAACACAAGGCATCTATAAACCGTATCTGTTTACAAACTACAAACGCAAGTGCAAGCGACATGAAAAAGAATTATTGAGTTCACGATTCACTATGGAAAAGAAGAAAACATAATATAATAACAAGGAAAGAGTCACACAGATTGTTTTGAGTGAAGTCGAGTGGTTAACAAGATCGGAGTGCTAAATAGTATTATTGATTAAAAAAATGACAGAAATGTTACTGACGCGACATTCCAACGGAACGGTAAACATAGCGACATAACGACATACGACATAACATATAAGGAAAATCAACAAAGGGGGTTACAGTTGGAATAGCACACTGCGGTAGAAAGGTTATAAACAGGGATAAAGTACCTCAGAAAGGCTGGCCAATGTTTTGAGAGCAGGAATCAAAAGCGGCCTCGTCATCGGCATGTTAGTTTTAAAGGATTAGTAGAGTGACACCCCGTGCAGTTGCCGGTGGCGCCTGGCTGTAAACGCAGACTTCAAAAAGAATGAGAGTTGCTTGACGTCTCTGAGCCTGGTTCCTAAGACGAGGGGGACAAGAGCGGGAGAGTGGGAAGGCGGGGAGGAAAAAAAAGACAGAAAATCAGACCAAAAAGCAAAAAGACACCAAGGGAGAAACAAATAACAGCAACAAAAAAAGAAGGGCATGGGAGGGTGTTGGGGAAGCGAGAGGTTAGGTAGCGCTCTGGGGTGTCGTTGGCGGCATGTTTTTGTGGCTTTAGAAGAGCCAGTCAGGCGGTCAGTGCGTGAGTAACAAAAAAGACACATAAGGGAAATAACTTGTGCTTAATAAATCAAGTAAAGGAACGATAAAATAATGGCAAGCCCACAACCTTCCCATGCGGACGAAGGTTGTGGGATCGTTCCCCAACTGTGGCAAGTTATTTTTTCATCCACTTTCCTTTCTATTAACTTATCGTTTCCTTATTTCATTTACTAAGCACAAGTAATTTCCTTTATGTTGTCCTTGGTGTCAGTGTTTGTTGCCTTCTTATGATTTGAGTATAGTGGGTAAGAATGATTTATGCTAGGAATTACGTATTGCTGTTTTTTTTTACTTTCTTCTTAAATGTACGTGGCACATTAGGCAACATAATTTGAGCCTGGTGTCGCAACCCACCGTTACACTCATGGGATACATCCATCTATTCGTGCTTGTATAAAAGGTAGCTGTTCCGTTCGAGCAGCCTATACTTAGTGATTGTTTCTATCAGCGTTCGGTTCTAAGCACCCCTTTTATTTGATCTTATTGACGATGGCCACACAAGGGAATCCACAAGCAGGAGACGGAATCATCATATAAGATGAAAAGGACACATGTTCTCTTTATCCCTTATCAAACCGCTGGCGTGGTCTTTAATAGAGAACGATTTTTAAATCATTGTATCTGTATTTTGGAGCATATGACACCAGTGACAACAGGAACCAGTCTCAGGTGCAATTATGAGAAGGTGATCTTCTGTCTTCGTAGAGCACCAGTATTTAAACTGACACTGAATAAACATTACCTTTGTTATATTTTTTGGCAATAAATGACTCTGCAACATACTTCAGGTCCCACAGGTAAGAATGGTGACTATAAATATAAATAAATATCTACTAGAACGCTTCCTTTTTATTTATACGTCTTAATTGGATGATCGAAGCTAAGCACCCCATTTGATATGTCACTTTGCAGCAATGCTGATTATTCCCCCAATTGAAGCTGCTGCGATTTCAACTACCATGTTGGATGCTATGACAAACTCGGGACGAAATGAGGAACATCAGAAGCAGTGACCCATCAGTCTTTGTGGTACACTGTGGCGGACCTGCGTTGAATTCGCGACAGCTCCTTCACATTAAATACGCTGAATGGAACAAGAAATGGCATTGAGTAAATAAATACCTGCACATCATTGCAGACAAACTGTCTCCTTTATGCAACATATTCCTTTTTTTCATTTCCTTTCATGTACTAACTCTTAAGTGCTGCTATGGAAACGTTTATTTCACTGTTCATTCGTTGCATTTGAAATGACCCTGTGTTTCATGCAAGATTTAGTGTTATTGTTTTAATTAAATATTCATTCTTCCAGATTCCTTACTTTCTTTGCACTTCATTGCACGAACAACACTTTCCTCTTTCGGCAATCCATATAAAGTAAATGCAAAAGAATCTGAGCATACCATGAACATGCGAATAATGTTGGTTAGCAAACAATCTTTTATGATTACCCAAATGTCTTCATTTCCATGTCACTCAAGGCTTCTTGGTCAATGCACACTCTGCTTTTATTGTGTGCACTCAACGTCTTCATACACAAGTGCTTTGGTTGATGACTTTGCTTCTCAATAGCAGAATTGTATTACACACTGACGACTTCTTTACTCGTCCGTAGCAAAACAATCCTTTCTCGATCCACACTCTGCCACCATTTTGTTCTCTTGTCGTCCCTCTGCACACAGTTGCTATGTTCCTTTGTTACCAACTGCTTCAATGCTTGCATTCTAGTATAATAATAAAACGAGTAGTTTGTTATGTTCTTTCGTCAGATATCGTCTTCCTGGTGGTCTGTGCTCTATCGTCGGCGGTGGTAGGTGGTCGGTGCGGGAACCGTCTATACAAAGACGCCGCGAGGAAGAGCGCGTGCTCTAGCAAGACCAGGTTTTAATAGATGGCTTATAAAATGAGGTGGACTGTCGCATGTAGGGCGAGAAGTAGTGCCAGGAACGGTGTCGTGACGCACGGAGGTTGGCTTCCCGTGCGCTCACTCGCTTTTGGTTCGTTAGGTCGCTCACTCGTTCATTCGTTCATTCCGGTTATTAACTTACATTCGTAAGTCATCGTCAATTGCTTCCGCGCCATATTTTATAACTGTCATGGCTTACAGTCAGTTCACGCTAGCCACCTGGCAACCCTTCGCAAATCACTTCCCGTTCGCGGTCCGCCTGCCGACGCTGAGTTTGCTAGACAAAGGCCCGCATTCTGTACTGGGGAAGATGCGTCTGGCGCCCATTTTGGAGGCAGCCGCACAGTGACTTGGCCAGTTAGCCACAAAGGAGTTGTCGCTATGTCTACGATGTAGCGTCACCAGCAGCTTCACCAGTAATAAAAGGAAAAAAACGTTGTCAAATTGGAATATGTTCCCATAATATTTCATGCGACAACCAGCAATGAAGTTGTAGAAATTTCATTTATATATCATTGAAGTATTGTTAAGCAGTCATTGCAAAGTGAAATGAAATAATACTCGTTGAGGTATCATTCTGTTGTCTTATTCTAATGGCAATTGTATCGGCACCCCAAGCGAGTTTTCGTATACACTGTAAGCCGAAATTAGCCCAGTCAGGAGTTTTCGCTACTTATGAGGGCGAAATACTCCCATGCCCCAATCATTTATTCCGTCACTGCGGAGTAACGATGGCCTATGTCGTCATTATATTCCCTTTGCTTTGTGATGGGGCATCAAAAACGACATGACCTTAATATACTCCCCATGCGGTTTCTGGTGCCCGGGCTAGACACTCCCCATGGGAATTTAAAAAGCCGTTCTTCGTAGTGATCTGCCTGTGTGCGTGCTTGATTGTGTGTGTGCGTGTGTATGTCCTGGCGTCTGTTTAGCGCGTTCACGTGAAGCTTGTCAAGCTCCAGTGCCTTTGTCGGATACGTCATATGAGCATTTGGCGAGACACGATGAATCATCAGTGCACCGAGCACCTGCAAAGTCCCATAAGTTTTCCGTGGGAACATGTCAAGGTGTTTTGCACCGCTGAGCTTCGCTGGACATTGGCCCCATTCATCAAGCCTGAAGCCGAATGCGCATATTGAACAAACAATTCTTCCATCCCTCAGACGCCACCATCAGACTAGTGTGCAAATCGAAAACATTTATTAATGAGGACAATTTGACAAACACTTTGGCACATTCAATTGCCTTCATAACATTGTTTTTAGAGGTCGGGGCTCTCGACGTAGCAAGACGTTTTCTCTACCATTATAGATAAATTATGTACAAAAATGGGCTGCCTAGAAATTCGGAACGTGCGTTCAGTGCTAAAAGCTAACTTTTTTTCGCAACTGCGGGTAATCGCTGTCTCAATTGACGATGGCGCTCGAAAAGAGGTATAGCAGCATGCTTTCCAAAAATGCGTTCTTGGGCGCACAACTGTATTACTTATGATTGCAGGTTGGCTGAGTATAGTTAAACTTGTCTGTGTAACTTGGTCATATCAGTTTTATTACGCATTGCTTCAAGCAGCAAGATACCCGCCCCTTTAACTTCGGTCGCAACTCCTGCTGCTGTACATGCCAGGTACCGCCACTTTCTCTCGTTCTTATTACTGATGCTACAAGTAAATATTCGCACCGATCAAAAAAGAGCCCACATATTTACAAAGCCATGAGTCTTGGCGACTTAAGAAGTGTGCACTTATGATAGGCAATCACGCTTTTGAGCACGGTCATTCTCGCGTCGACCGCTGAAAATCACCCCTGTATTGTGGTGGAGCACCTCTTGGATTGGATTGGACAAACTTTAAGAAAGGTCCTGCAGGATGCGTGCCAGTGCCAGGTGGGCGTCTCCCATGTAGGTACCGACAAGGAGTACCTAGCGGCCGCTGCACGAGCCTGCTGGATGGCCCATTGCTGGTCTTTGAAGAGGGGGCTTCATAGGGACTTCTCCCACTTGTCAGAGGTAGAGTCGGACGCAGCGTTTCCACACTCCCTGAGCACGCGTGTCCTAGGTCGAAAGCTCCTCGATATGTCGGGATGCGTTTTGCCGTGACGAGGCACCATTCCGTCAGGCGGCCATTGTTTTGTATGCCCAACGGCGCTTCAACTTGGAGAGAGACCTGGTACTCCTTCCGTAGATTTCACGCTAGAAAATCCGCCAAAACATTTTCGATAAGGTGTCCCAGGAAACGGTAATGCGACAAAATTCCATGTGGCTGAGCAATCCATGCTGTTTTCGCTGTGATTTACGGCTGCTCGATGTTCAAAAACATGCGTGGTACAACTGCTGGCAGCAGTTCACAAACTCAAAGGAAAATAGCAGCACAAAGTGCGAGTTCGCCATACAGCGAACAGACAAATCGAATCGAATCAGACGACAAAACGCAGTGCACTGCCGCCTCGTTTCGTCGCTTGCAGCCGTCGCTCATATGCGGTTGCACCGGAAAGCAGTAGATTCGAGCAACGCCGATCTCCGTCGCGTTCGGGAAACACCTGCTTTTGCCGCCATCTCTCGCGCAACGCGTCGGAGTCAGATTTTCAGGGCTTTTTGGGTGGTATATGGCATGAACGATCGGAATACGTCACAGCCGAGCAGCAGCAAAAAATAATGCAGAATCTCCACTGGAGTAGTCTAAGTATGCGTAAGCAATCACCCGAATTTTAAGTCGGCCCACCCGCAAATTTATTTTGCCCCCACCCAAATTTCTCTTTGGCCCACCCGCAAACATCAGCAGGCAAACCGCCAAATTGCAAGTTAGCAGGCGCCCAGATTTAAGTTGAACGACATTTAATGTGGAAGTTGCCCCCGTCCCCGCATTTCGTTTAGCCCACCCGCAGATTTCATGTTGGTTGACCCCGAATTTTAAGTTTACCCACCCCCAATTTAAATGTGGTTTTATTTCTTTAAACTTGGTTTTAAAATATTTAAACGTGGCGCACTCCCAAGTTTTCTAAGTTGACCCACCCCCGTTTATCCTTGGCCCACACCCTAAGTTCAAGTTGGCTCACCCCCAAATGTAATTTGGCCCATGCCAAAATTTCAAGTTGTCCCACGCTAAATTTCAAGTTTGCCCACCTCCGTTTTCACGTTGCCCGTCTGAGAATTCCAAGTTCGTCCACTTCCGAATGTGAAGTTAGCCCACCCCTAAGTTGCAGGTTAGCCCACCCCCAAATTCTAATTGGCCCACCTCCAAATTTCAATTGCACCTAACCGCTAACTTCAACTTGACCCACCCCCTCATTTCAGTTGGCGCACCCCTAAGATTCCCTATGCATGTTATAAGGAACCCTATGTTGGCTGAAACCAAGTCTCGTAATTTTTTATTGGTTTATGACCGCTTATAAAGCTACCAATTATCTAAATTTACGGCATTATAACGTTTAAACATTTCAACTTTACATATTACGCATTTTCGTGCATATACACAGCATTAAACTTTTAGCGTGACGGAGCTTCAATACTCGTCAAAGAATACTTACGCATTAAAACACCTATGCTCAGCGCTGCTTCGTTGTTCACAAACGACGTTTTTGAGCGCAGATCAACGTGAGCGGTAAGCTTTCCGCAACGAAGTGCTGCCCAAATGTAGGTCCCCGGCCCTTGCAGACGCTGATAACAATGGGAGCCACTATGCCTATAGAACCTTGACATACGGCCGACAGCGCATTGCGTTACGCACTAAGCTCAATTGTAATGAAGCCTCTAGTTTCGTCCGCACAATTAGCGTCTGTATTATTTTATCGCGTCTAAACAAAATGCAATGGAAGCACGCAAGCCAGGCGAGCCAACCAGGCGAACCAGCCAGGCGAACTTACTCAAAGTTGTGCCTAAGCGAGAGGCGGGAGAGCTTGAAAAGCCGGGTCCTTTTGTAGCTCGCTTATTTTAAAGGGCTAGGTTTCGTTTAGGTGCAGTAGAAGAACCTACGCACCAAAAAACCTTGTCGTTACCCTACGTCTACATAACACAGTAGCGTGAACCAACCTATTTAACCAAACACGCCTAATCAGATAAACATAACCAGAGTTGAGAAATAGTGTAACATAGGATCTCACGTTACCAAATTTATGCAGTGTGCTGAATGAAATCGCCACAAACACCAAGATAAACTGACCTAACGTAACCTAACGCAGAACCAGACGCCAAGCTTTTATAACATCACCTTTATACATGTAAAAGGCCGGCTAATATGAACCACCGTGGTCTATAGCACGCTCCAACCTACTAGGAGGAGGAGGAGGAAAGAGAAAAGTAGAAGGCACGGAGGTTAACCAGAATAACGTCCGGTTGGCTACCCTACACCGGGGGAATTGGAAAGGGGAAAACAAAGATCACAGGGAGAGAGAGGAGGGAAGGAAAGAAGGAAATCGCGGCGAGTTCGCTGACGCGTGTGGTCTTACAGAAATCGCGTTAATAGTCACAGATGGTCGCACAAACCCGTCGTCCTTAAGAAACACAAAAGCGCCTTCACCGCTTTATGGGCCGACGGGCGATGGGGGCAGTCTTCTAGCAGCACCTGCACAGAAAGCGGCCGATTGTCCAGTTTTTGGAAAGCTTTGGCAAGTTCTTGTCTCTCTGAGGCATATCTTGGACAGTGGCACAGCAGGTGGTCGATGTTTTCTTCGGTGCCACAGACCTCGCAAGCTGCACTGTCAGTCATTCCAATTAATGTAGAGTATGCCTTTGTGAAGGCCACTCCTAACCAAAGGCGGCAGAGAAGCGCAGCTTCACGTCGAGGAAGTCCGAGTGGAGGTCGGAGTTGCAGGGAGGGGTTTAGTCGACGCAGTCGCGTGAGTCGTAAGTTTGGCGAGTTTCACTCGGTCAGTGTGAGACTGCGTGCAAGGTGTCGAAGCTGCTTTGCAGCGTCAGTCCTCGAAAGCGGAATTGAAACGCTGTGCTCTCCTTGATGTGCTGTGCGAGCAGCGTTATCGGCGGAATCATTGCCACTGATTCCACAGTGACCAGGTATCCATTGAAAAACGACCTCGTGACCTTTTTGTTCGACATCATGGTAAAGTTTCACAACTTCGTATGTCAATTGGTCATGACATCCGTGTCGGAGAACTGACTGCGTGCCCTGTAGTGCTGGTTTTGAATCGCAGAACACAGCCCATTTTCTAGGTCTTTCAGAATCAATGAATTCCAGTGCTCGACGCAGGGCCATTGGTTCTGCCGCCGTTGAGGTCGTGACATGCGATGTCTTGAACCGCAGTGTCTCCAACCTACTAAAACTCCTTCAAAATAGAGGCGGCTTTATCCTATCTAAAACAACCCATGTGTGAGACGTTGGCCATGTTATGACTATACATTCATCTCTACTATACGGTATAATTATATATAAGAACAATTTTATAAAACGTGCTAGTCTTATTTCCAAGCCTGTCTGAATCAATCATTTCTAAAATTAGGGCACTTTGCATTTTTTTTTGTGAAATGTGGGTGAGGTTGCTGCATGAGGCCAGCTGAGGTACCAGAAATAATTTCTACATTCCGTCAAATAAGGAGACGCAAGACTGCAGTTGTCTTCATTACAGTATGTAGTTTATTGAATAGATTTACATCACGCGTATTGTGAAAAGTAGAAATGGTATTGCTGCTTCGGGACGAGTGATTCCACATTATTAGTTAAAAGTTATTAGTATACAACGTCTTGTGGATTTATTGAAGCAATAAGCGGCTTCCTCTCCATTTTCATTACAAGCTACACAGGTGGGAAGCAAATAGCGTGCTCCCTCTCTTCCGCTCTGTACATGGATTTGGGGAGAAGAGCAGAGCATTAAGGCACTCTAGGGCAAAATGCGTCGAAAGGGCCCGTGACGGCAGCGGTAGACCACGCTACGCCTCCCGGAGGCGGCATCCAAGAGACGAAGCTACGCACAGTGCTCTAGCGCGGACCATCAGTGCAAAGATGAAGTGTTTTCTTTGTATTCTTCATATATATATATATATATATATATATATATATATATATATATATATATATATATATATATATATGTATACGAGAAGAGAGACGCATTCATTCCGAGGACGGTTGTTCTATTCTATACTTCGTCGTCTTCTCCTCGCGCCGCACTCGCAGTGCGAGTGCCCCAGGCAATTTTCACTTCATCGAAACACTCGGTCGCTCTTCATGTTCCCGGCGCGCCTACAATCGGGCAGCTTAATATTAAGGCAACTTGTTGGTTAGCACACCTTCCGGAGGAGTTAAGCGGTAGCGCTCCGGAGTGCCGTGCGCAGATCTTCTCTGGTCGGACTCACCACAAGCATAAGAAAGCTGGCCGAAAGCAGCGATCAGAGCTGCACTCTATTCAAGCCAGGACCAATGCCTTGGCGGCACCGCAAAGTGGTCTTGCTGCAAGCGGCCCACTTTTCTTCTGGCCAAGCATGACGATCAACCGAGGCATTGATAGCTTGAACGGAAAGCATGGCGCCTTCTTGCAAGCCACGAAACTACGGTATTTGAACCAAAGCTGGCAGCTGTAAGTCACTGCACCTCATCTGCGCCAGGCTTCCTGCCCAGCAACCCGAGCAACAAGGGCGGTGTGCACAGACAGCGCAGCCGTTCTGGTGGTCACAGCAGTAGTTTCTACCACCAAGGAAGCATCGACGGTATACCTTGTTAGCTTGGAGGTCCAAATAGCACCTGGGAGGATATCCTCGCCACTGGAAGCGTAGACCGAGGTTCCTGGCAGGACGGGTTCACGATGGGTGGCAGAAACGCCGTCTCATTATGAGGTCGAAGAACGGCGCAACCGCGGGTGTGTGCGAAGCCGCTCGTCATAAACTGGAGCTGTTGTGTCAGCTGGGCGATGGCTTGGGTGAGGTTACCAGTACAATGCTGACCTAGATCCACCGAGGAGGCTTGGACGCTGTCCCCGGATGAAGGGGGGGGGGGGGCGGTACTTACGACGGTGGTGTGGGAAACGACACTTCTGCGAGGTTCATTGTCGCAGAGCGTTGAGCCGTCCTAACATGGCGTACTGAAGGTGGCAAACCTAACATCCGCATTCTCCCCGGTCTCGCGTCCCTCCCTCACTTCCTTTCTTTCTATGCACCGCGCGAGCACGCTTTCCAACATCCTCCGTGGCCAGCAATGTCACTTGCACAGTTCTAGAGGGCAAAGAAGTTGAACCGGTCTCGTGAGCTCTGTGTTGTATGCTAGTGGGACTTTGCATGCTCTGACTTACCCATCGCTCTCCTTAAAGCTTTTAGCAACTTTAGTAAATTTTTAAAACGTAATGGGTATTTTGTTATGTCTAGTAATGACAAGGTCATCATTCTCTAAACAGTTGTGGAGCTTCTGTGACCTCCTGTGCGCGCTTCTCAGTGTCAAGATGACCAGCGCTGCCAAAAGTCGTTTAGTTTTTGTTGTCAATATCTCCAGGCGCGCAGTGTGTCTGTGCGATCTCCCGAGTTCTCGCTAACTTGCGCGTGTGGAAGGGCAGTGAAACGTCTACCTGGCGAAAAATGCGAAGGAGTTAGTACTTCTGTTCCGGTATCATCACCATAATTGTATGTGAGTGGTCTAGAATTTATCACTGCCTCAACCTCTGTTAGTAAAGTGTGCATCTGTTCGAAGCTGAAGCATCCTTCTCCTAGTGTTTTCCTGAGACAGTTCTTAACTGTTCGAATCACTCTTTCCCAAAATCCTCCCCACCATGAAGCGCACTCGGCAAAGAACTTCCATGTGATATTACTAGACGCACAAATGTTCTGTACCTGGACATCACGTAGGAGTTGATATGTCGGCTTAAGATCCCGTCTGGCTGCCTTAAACGTTAAAGCATCGTCAGAATAAATTAGACATGGCAAACCACGGTGCGAAATAAATCAACGAAATGCCAATAAAAATGAATTCACAGTCATGTCCCTGGAAAGTTCTAAGTGAACAGCTCGCACTACAGCACAGGTAAATACTACAATGAATATTTTCACAGAGCCGTTTCCTTTCACAGACACAGGACCAGCGAAGTCAACGCCCGCGACTTGGAATGCATGAGACCTCGAGACATTCGATTGGAGGCGGGGCTGTAGAAGCTCAAGCCGCTTTAAGACGGGACTTCGCACAGACCCTCATTGGCCAACGGCCTTTTTAACGCGCTGACGACCGCACACTACCCAAAACTTCTCACGCAACTCGGTGACTGTAACACCGACACGACTGTGAAGAAGGCGTCGATGTTCGCTGTCGACGATGAGTGGCGTACAGCGATGACCTGCGGGTGGGAGTACAGCACATTTTACGTTGTCCGAAGCAGCTACGTATCTTCGCTTTCTGAAATTTCCTGAGCAGAAAGTGGACACTCTCTTCTAGTATTAGTAGGTGCTTGGAATTTGTGAATGAACCCCTTCACCCAAGTTGTGATTCTGAGGACCGTCTTCCTGCGACTATATTTGGTGACATCTAATATAGGTTTAGGAGTCCAAATAAGGGCCATCAGAACCACTTCTTCTGCTGGTTTTCGTTCGTTGAGTAACACCTCAGGTGAGTTCTCGCACCTCTCTTCTTGCTTGGAGGATGGTGTGTCCACACAACCAATCGCTTCCATTTCCCAGAATCTTTGCAACGGGAAGGAAAGCTCTTCATTCACGTATGCGTCTACGCGTAAAACACGCCTTACTGCTCGTTTGCCGACTAAATTTTCTTGTGAACACCAAGGGGCCTAGAATAGTCCATACGCTGTTCGTGTTGATCGCTACCAGAGATCGGTTTTCAGTATCCCATTTCATCTCACTTGAATTCGGCATGAGCTTCCACATCCCGTAGGAACCGATCAAAAGACTCACTCCGGGTTCACCTGTTACGCCAGGGAAAACCACTGTGTCTGCTAGTGGCTTGTCCTCCGCGACGATGGCACGGAAGAGCGGGTTATCTGGACGAACTTCGATCATGTCTTCGGAGACGAAAGGCGGAGACGATAGCTTCTATGTCTACTCATACACTCTCGTGCTGGCTCCGTAGTGTTATGTTGACTACCTTAGCCCGCTGAGCATTCTGTGACCGAGCTCGTCGAAACGTGCTAATCACCAGATCTATATGTCATATGAGAGGTAAAGTGAGCTTCTTACAGACATCTTCCCGCAGAAATTTCCCGCAGAAATTTTCCGAAACACCGCGGACGTAACAGCAGTGGGTCGGAGTCATCAGCCAGGCACAGGCCGCCGGTAGGAGAATCTCCGTAGAGGGTCGAGGCTGCGTACCGTTCGTTGTAACGTGCATGGCAACATCCGGCGTCTATTGTGGTGCTGAAGAAGGCAATCTTTCGTTAACGCCAGCGTTACGCACCGTGGAAGCATGACGACGCTTGCATGCGGCGCGCTGGATCCTGCGACGACTGTCACGTACAGGGGGTCCCCTAGTCGTGCACTTGAAGCATCGGCCATCTTTCCTGAACATGCTTTGTCTTCGAGGCTAACGTCACTGGTGCATCGTTCGGTCCTGTGGTCTTTGACTGAAAAAAAAGAAGCATGGTTCTGTTATTACTGCTGCCTTGTTGTGAAGATCCCTTGCAGCAGTAGTCGACGACCTAATGAACCTCGAACTGTGTTTAGGACGTGTTTTGTTCAGCCTTGGTGTTCTAGTCTGAGCGCACCTCTCTCGACATTCGACTTCTAGCTGAAGGAGTTTCAGAAAGTGCTCTAACTCGTGCTCCGGTGATTGCTCTCTCTTGCCTGAGCCTACCGGTGGCATAGTGGATTCGACGTTCTCGCGATTGTAATACTCTACTACCATGTCTTGAGGTATAGCTTTCAGAAGTATTTCACCTAGCATCGAAGCATCAGATCAACCGCTCACCCCAAAATTTGCGAGTCCTCGTTGGCTGAGTTGAATGTCCTCGAGCAACTTCCGCAAGGCTGTAACATTGTTCGAAGATGTCACTGATCTGAGCATTCGTAGGTTTTCCAAGAGCTTATTCTCGATCAACTTGTGTTTGCCATAGCGCTGCTTGAATATTCCAAGTGCGTCGCTGTAGCTTGATTCCATCACTTGGATTCCGGCGACCGCTTGAGCAGCACCTCCCTCAAATAGGGAAATCAAGTAATGGAAGCCATCCGTGTCGGACAGCCACGGGTTATCGTCAACAGAATGAAGAAGCATAACCCAGAACAGCTGCCATCAGGTGATCGTCCCGTCGAAAGGTACACGTTCTAACTTCAGTAACCTAGCGCCGAACTCACGCTGTGCACATGTCGTGTTCGTCGAGGAAGCAGACGCATGGTTCCCGTCAGATGCGGTCGGTGGCTGAGTTGTCGGAGGCGAGGAGGAAACCTTGAGCATGGCGATATTGTACTCGAGCAAGGCCAAAGCGCTGGTAGCAGCATCTTCATATTCCATGACGGAATCATAATCTGGTGTGGCTTCGTCGTCGGTCATGAGTGTATCCAACTCGGCGTTGAGTACGGATAACTCCGACTTCGTGGGCTTCAACAGGCTATGCAGGACACGAAGTGGTGAAAGGTCGAACTGTCCGGATTGAATGATCTCGTTCACCTTGGGTAATGATCCTCGTGTTCTGCGCTTGCCGAGAAGTCCAGTTGCTCTTGATGCTCTCCATGACGGTCTGGCTGCAGAGTTTTCTCCCACGCGAATTCGCCAGTTGCAAAGGCGCTGGCGGCTTTCCCGGATTTCGGCACCAAATACAGTGTGGGAAAAGACGCTCCTGTCAGCTTTATTGTTGCAGAGCGTTAAGTCGTCCTAAGATGGCGTACTCATGGTGACAAGCCTAGCATCCGCTTTCCTCTCTTCCTTTTCTTCGATGCACCGCGCGAGCATGATTTTCAACATGTGGTAGGGTGGCGGGCTTGGTAATCGAGGAAGCCTGACGGTTTTCCTGAGTAGGAGGGAACCGGCACGCCGAAGAACCGCAAGCACACACTTAAGGCTATATTGTGAAGTTGAAGTGAACTTGGCCTCGGGAGCTCATACTCCGGGTGCCGGGCGAGGAGAAGTCGACAAGGCAGAAAATAGAACTGCCGTCCCAGGAACGGATGTTGTCTCTATTCGGTTGTTTACAATGGGGCAGTCAACAAAGAACCTGCCTTGAGTCACTTCAGGCTTAAATGTGGGCTCGCGGTTCTTCGGCGCGCCCAGTTCGCCTGCACAGGGACACCATCCACGCTTCTTCGTGTATGGAGCCGGCCACCCTAGCTCACTCGCAAGTACCCCTCGCACCTCCGGGGATGGCGTCCAAGCCACCTCAGCGGCTCTAGGGCAGAACTATATATATATATATATATATATATATATATATATATATATAGGGTTCTACTAGGACACATAAATACCCAAGAAAGTGAATGGGAGGGTTAGCCAGCGCCACCACTCACAAACCTTGGCGGCCGACGTGGAATGTCCTTTTTGCCGCAGGCGTCACGAGAACGTGATCTTTTAGGGAGAAGGCAATGGGTCAATAAACCCACATATGCTACCTTAAGGCATCAAAGTTGCCGGATCCGAGACCCTCGTTATGTAATAAACGAGAAGAAAGGGCGTTAACCGAGGGGCCCGATTTTTATTAGTCATATCATAAGAAGCCAACAAGCACTGACACCAAGGACCACATAGGGGAAGTTACTTGTGCTTAATAAATGAAATAGAGAAACGATAAATTAAGGAAATAAAAGTGGATGAAAAAACAACTTGCTGCAGGTGGGAACCGAACCAAACCTTGGCGGCAGACGTTCCACGTCTGCCGCCAAGGATGGGAGAACGGTGCCGCGGTAGCTCAATTGGTAGAGCATTGCACGCGAAATGCGAAGGTTGTGGGTTCGGTCCCCACCTGCGTCAAGTTGTTTTTTCATCCACTTTAATTCCCATTAATTTATCGTTTTTTTTATTTCATTTATTAAGCACAAGCAACTTCCCCTATGTAGTCCTTCGTGTCAGTGTTTGTTGGCTTCTGATGATATGACTTTATATATATATATATATATCATGATCCTTAGTCTCTGTACAGGTTCTTGTATATTTTCGGGTTAGGATATAAATTCCTGGATTTCCAGGCGACATAACAGTGATCGACATCCAGAGGACACAGTTGTCAGGGTTAATATTGGAATGTTCTTTATAATGTAAGACTTGTGCCGGTTTCTAGAAGACACAGGACAGAAGAAGTATCTCGCTTGGAAAATTGCGAAGCAGCAAGCTCCAATCGATACGCTCGCCGCCAGAGGAATTGCTAGAAAAATGACAACCATTCCTCTCTGTGATGATGGAATGGTAGCGCAAGCTGACGAAAGTCAAGGCTCTCAAACGAAAAGCGAACTACTTTCGCTGCGATTCCATCTTCACGGCGTGGAATGGTTGCCGTGTGTTTGAAGTTTCTGATGATTGGAGTTGATGTGTTTGAATGCCACTGACTGCAACCCTAGAGAGCTTCTTGGCTACAATCAAATGAATGCAGATCCTGCGAGACGTGGTAGGTATCATTGGGCAGAGCCACTTTGCAAGCCAAACTCATCCAACATGTATTGCATGAACCGTTTCTTGTCTGGCTTAGAAATTTCGGCGTTTAAGTATCCATTGATCATCACAGGTGTGGTATCATGCTTTCTAACCCACTGGAAATAGTTCAAAAAACATCTGTTCTTACCTCTATGCCTGGGGCTAGTTCAAGGGTGCGTTCCAGGCTGCCGAGCCCACATGGTTTCTCGGATTGACATGAAAGTTCTCATGGTGGTTTCTGTAAACAAAGTAAATAATGACCTTGCAAAGAAAACTTGGTTCATTTGGCTCAGGGTGAGAACTGAACCCGCTCCTCCGGCATGCGAGACGAGCACGCTTGACCCAACGGCACGACGGCTCCACGGTTATGGGTGACCAAACGCGTGCCTATAGTGCGTGCGTCATTGAGCACGTCACGTCAAAGCCATCTGGCTGGGACGTAAGTGTAAAGACTTGCAGTAAAGCGAATTAAATTATAGTACGTTTACTTAGGTTATAGTACAAGGTGAGTTAAAGTGGAGTAAAGTGAATTAGTGCGAAGTAAAGTGAATGAAGGTGAAATAAAGTGTATCAAGCTTGAGTAAAATACATAAAGGTGTAATGAAATTGGTTATGGTGGATTAACGTGAATGAAGAGTTGTAAAAATGACGGCAAGGTGGAATAAGGCGGATTAAGTAAAAGTTGTGTAGGACACGCGAGAATTTGTGACGTCACATATCAAGGACATAACCAATACCTAGAGTAGTCAAAATTCTTTAGCACTCAAATCTCATAAGAATAAGTAAGTTATTGACAGTTTTTGTAAAAATATCGCTCGACGATGCAAGAAATAATTATTGAAAGTTTTCGTTGTAATTCACGACTCCAGAGAATCGGTGGTGGTGTTCCGCGAATATAGTGGCTTGAAATTACGAGCGTTGATAGTCACCGGATAACCCACCATCGCGCTACAGTCTCCCATATTCCTGACTAGCTCAACATATCCCACATAGTAAAATTATATAGCTGAAAACTTAAAAAGAAACGTTGGAATCATCACGATCCAAATGAACAAGAGCATTTTATCCAATATAACGTTTTTGTTTCGCAGAAAACCTGTCTTGAAAGGTTTGTGCCGGATTTTAGTCGGCAGAAGTTTATCTGAAATTTGGATGTCTTTAATAAGTGTCTACGAACATGTCATTCGCGTTAGATTTGTGACTTGTCCGAATCTGTGCGCATTCTCCCCCTTAGTTCCAGGGTCAGATTTCTGCCAATCTCATTTTCGACCAATTGCCTCGGTTTTTTCCTCCTGTGTGACTGAGATGAAGGGAATTGTCTGTAGAAGGAAATAGAGTAGATTCCTCACAGCAACATTCATACCCGTAATGAACTATAGGTACTTTCCTGTTTTTTGAAACCAGCTGTGCAATCATGGCATCGCCAATTTCGGCCTTCGCTGTCATTTATTACGCTGGATAATAGAAAATGTACTTTGATGTTACTGAAACTCATGATCCGAAAATCTAGGACACGCATTTCGCGTGTTCAAAACAATAATTGGGTTTTCAGTCTTTGTTAACTTGATATTTCGAACAGCCTCTCTTGGTGCATTGACATCATTTCGGCTTGTATAAAAAAGCGCCCCGTGCATCTGCCTCTTCAGTAACAGCCTCGAGTTGGCGACTTCACTTCGTTCCTTCCAAGAATACTTCACAGGTAAGCCTATCAATTGTAAGCAGCATTGGGGTTGATATTGGGGTTGATATAGTGACTGCATTTAGGTGCTATCGCGGTCAAGCAAGACATCATTAACGAATTTTAGCGGTTGCCTGCAGTGCGAAACTACTCGGGAGTTCTGTTATTTTGAATTCTTAACTTCAATATCACCGTCGGCACTCTTTACATGTCTACTCATTTAGCTTGATTGCTGAAAAAGGCCGATATTAGTTGCGCATTGCACATTGCACTTGCACAGCTGAGGACGACACAACGAGCTATGGAAAGTAGGATGATGGGTATAACGTTAAGGGGATAAGAAGAGTGCAGATTGAGTGCGGGCACGTTAATGACATCTTAGTTGAAATGTAGAAAAAGAAATGCGCATGGACAAGGCATGTAATGAGGAGGGAAGATAACCGATAGTCATTAAGGGTATCGATGGTCATTATGGGACTGGATTCCAAGACAAGGGAAACGTAGTAGGGGGCAGCAGAAAGATAGGTGGACGGATGAGATTAAGCAGTTTGCAGGGACAGCATGACTACAATTTGCTTGGAGAAATATGGGAGAGGCCTTTGCCCTCCAGTGAGCGTAGCCAGGCTGCTGCTGCAGATGATGATGATATTAATGCGACAGCGTTAAGGCGCTCGTGTCGCAGAAAAGCCGGTGTCGGCGGCGTTGGCCGTGAGTGATAAATCCCGGAAGGCACTTCATAAATAAAAAAAACAACTTCCAAGATGGGCTGGATGGCAATCGCAATCGAACCAGGGTCTCCGGAGTGTGACACGCAGACGCTGCCACTCGATGCGTCAAAGCGGGACAAAAGCGCCTCTAGTGAATGCGGTGATGCCTTAGAAAGTTATACTGCGGTGTATATCGGTAATTATGAGCATGTAAATTACAGAAGTTCTAGTTAAACGCGTAGCGAAGTACGTTTCCGCTACATTTCTTCAGCGCTTCACACGCACGCAAAGTCCCCTTGCGGAAAACGCAGAAGACCCCCTCTTCGCAATGTACGGCGCTGCCCCGACAGGTGGCGCGCCACTCGCCAGCGCGACGCGGTTCCTTTTGCCGCTAACAGCGCGATTCCTAGATGCAGCGTCCGATGCGGGACGCCCCTGACGTGATCGCTGCGCCGTAGCACGTCTGGTGGGAAAGCGCCCCTGCGATATGTGCTGTGCTGCTGGCGAGGAGTCATGCGTCTGCGTGGTGCTCCCAAGCGAGATAGAGGGCGATCCCATCGAGGCGACAGCCCCATGATCGCGTCCGCCTTCATGGCGCGTCACGGCCCGGCTGTCCCTTCCGATCACGACGTTTGGCTCGCGGATATCGTTTCTCCCTCCGAGACACCGAGTTGTTTGGTTCGTTCCACTTGCTCAGGCGCATGTTTCGTCTTTGTGTGACTCAAGAGCATGCCGAGCGAATGAGTGCGCGGTGCGAACGGGGTGCGATAACGCTGTCGCGTCGCACTCTTGAAGGCGAAGCTTAAACGTCCTCCAAATTTTTCAAAACACATATTCCAGTAATAAGAAAATATCCTCAATTCCATTTAATTATTATCATAGCGCACATATTGCAATTTATGAATTCAACTCAATGAGCTGACAGGACGCATCAGCTAAAAGTTTATTTTTGAGTTCTATATCTTTGGAGAAAACCGCTAACGAATTACCTGTAAAAACGTAATACTGTAGCTAATGCTTTTTTTTATCTACTGAAGCTAAAAAATGAAAAGAAAACACTTCATTTTGGCGCACACTTTCTGAACACATTTCTCAAAATTTGTGCCATTTTGTCAACATACTGTAAGGATATGGGCTTTGTATTCTGACAAGATTCAATTTATAATACGCAATATCCTGCCTTAAGAGGAAGCTTTAGCTCGGGCCCAACTCCGACGCGGCCTATTCAAATACATGTAAAACGCAAAAACGCTTTCCTGAGATAACGCCTGGACCGATTTTAATGAAATTTCTTGCATTTGAAAGAGAAAGCTACATTCTAGTGACTGCTGGAAGCGCAATTTGATTTAGGGTATGAAGTTTGTTAAAACAATTTTCAAGTACTCGACCGTGTGAAAAAAATAGAAGCACGAAGTTTGCAAATTCATAGCTCTGCATCAAGAACAGATATCGCGGTTGTGTAAACGGCATCTGTTACATCATTCAAGGCGTACAAATTTGATGTTTGACTTTATATCTTACGTGAATTTGTTACGTTTGTTACAAGGGTTCTGCAAAAGCTGTAATTCCATATTGCTAGTTTTTTTATATTCATGTGTGACATGCCAGTTTTGTCCGCTTTAGACGTACCATTAAATGCAATTCACAGAATTGTATTATCATCTTTTGTTGCTGAGTTACAGAGTTGTAAACTTGATAGTTTCGTTTTGTGATAATTTTTGATATTTGCCAATTTTGAACGAAAATTTGAACACCTAACTCAAAAATTCGAAACCAACAGTCACTAGAGTTTAATGGTTTCTTTTAAATGCCACAAACTTCGTCAAGTTTGGTGCAGTGGTTGCCGAGAAAAACGAATTCTTCTTTTACATGTATTTAGATAGGACCACCCGAGCTAAAGCTTGCTCTTAAGTGATCTGAAAAAACGTTTTAGTGAGATTATGGCAAATAAACGGTTGCATATGTTGCATCTCGTAAGCATATTTGACGGTTTTTATTGTAATCCTGCAAAGGAAAAGTATATATATATATACAAGTAATAAATAATCCTTCCTAGGATATAATTGCGTGTAAATGGGTACAGAATATCCTGAAAGGTTGTAAACATGCCGATGTGATTGTAGAGGTATAGTATACCTGCGTTGGTGAATAGGTAAACAAGTGCTGGTCCTTAGAGACCCGTTTTCGGATACTGTTGTTGTCACAGAGAGATATATTCTCCTGAACACTCAACCTCGCCAAGTGGTGCTACTAGTCCTAGCTAAGAGGGCTGCCTTCGCGAAAAAGGCAGTCACGTCGGTGCTGTGTCAACTACGTCTTTACATAGCGGTTCCGTTCAATTCCTTGCGTTGCTCGTTGCGATCCTTCTGTATTTTTGGTTGGCAAGGCGTCGACTGGTTCGGAAATGGCGTTGCTTTCTCTTTTGTACGGACAACCGAAACTGCCTGGCACGGAAGGCATTATTCACTAGCAGAATACCAAGGCGAACGCCTGCGGCTATTTTCGTTTATGAAGTATCACTAAATAGAGACAAAGAAGTGATAACTAGTGCCAAGTATTTTTTCATGTTAGCAGTAAGATGTTCCACAACATAGGTTTAAGCAATCTGCCTAGATTATTAAAAGTATGCTGTTTGTAAATGAGTAAACATGAGAAGGAGCGTAAGCGAAATTCTTCTTTTGTATTTATTCAGATCATTGTGCGTATTTTAAGAAAAATTAAACGTAAAGGACGTTGTGCGCCCGAGCTTGCTTCTGCCGTCAGGAAGATGAGCTTAGTAGAGGAACAGAATATTTATCAGAATGATTTAATGCCGAGTCTAGGAATGACTGATGGCGAGAGGAAAAAATAGGCGCCTAATGAGAAACTGCCCACAATGGCAATACATTTATGCAAATATTTATATCCCTTTTGCAACACAACCTCTTCAGAGACTCGCATACTGCCGTGACAAGTCCCTGGAAAACTCTTTGATAGTTTCCCTTTTTATTGCCGCCAATAGACGCCAATAGATAATATGGTGCTGTTGAATATCCCCATAGCACACTTGGAGTTATAAAGGTCATCGTAGTGGATGGCCCAGGGTAACTACAACAGCCTTGGATTATTAGCTGTGCACTTATATTTAAGCATGCGAACGTTTCCGCATTTCGGTACTATCGAAACGGAGCGGCCGCGGCTGGAAATTCAACGCACGACTCGGTACAGAGCCGCATAACCATCTAGTCACCGCGCCAGTATGGAAGATTTGCATGCTATCGGCCTAAGTTCACTAAAGACCCATTGTGTCCGTGTAATCACCGCAAAATGTCCATCCACCTGCTCTTTCTGCAACGCGCTTCATCCAGAAAATGGCCGTACGTACGACACTGACAAAGTAGTTTACTCGCTGCGCATCTAAGAGCCTATTGGTTTATCACGCGACATTGCAAGCTATTACAAGCAGGCAAGCAACAAGAGAAATACCCCTTGGGATTCGCCAGACAGTGCCGCGTATGCTTGTTCCCTGCCAAGAGCTCCGAATTCGATTCTTACACCTTCAGATCGAGGTGTTTCTTGTTTTCGACGCTGCTGTGGCAGTCAACAAAGAAACATTTACCCTCCTTCGCTCACGTGATGTATAGGTGGCAACGTTGGTCGTTAAAATGCAACTACCTGCAAGCCGCGAGCAAACGCACACGGTCCCATAGCCACTATAACGAGACAGGACAGAAAAGTCTATATTGAAATCTTTTCGCAAGGCAAGCGATCCGCGCTGCTGCCGGAGGTGCAAAAAAACTGACGTTTTTATTAGCGGGTAGAATAGTCCATATAGCAGCCTCGAACGAAACGAGAGGTACTTAGCTGCCTTGTCGCGGATGTTGGCACTTCGTTCCTTTGCACGAGCACTTAGACTACACGGGTCTTTGGCACCATTTGTTCAGCCTGGAAACTGTCTGCCTGATTATATGCACTAACTAAGCAGGCCGGATAAGGCTTTTGGGTAGAGATGAGCTGTCGATCACCAAGCCGATATCGTCGCTAGTCCACTGGAAACCACTGGAAACCGTCGGAAACACTGGCGATTCAGAAAAAAACATTACCCATGAAAACCAACTATCGTATACTGGTTGAAATTACCGTAAAAGCCTTTACCAGACGTGATTAAACAATAACACCACTTTACACGCAAGAAACTGTTAAGAACAATTGTTACGGTCGCAATATGTCAGGAGCAAGGGCGCTAGCAAGTTCAGCATAAGCCCCGCTTCAGGGACAAGCCACCGCACGACGTCGCATGACGCCGCGCTTCCCTTGTTTCACCTATGCCCGGTTCACCTACCGGTCTATCGACATCAAGCTAAATATAGTACAAATCAGAGGTGGAAACTTGAGCTTGGCGAATCTATCCAAGGTTCAGAACTCTGCAACGAAGTACCGTGAACTAATAAGTGCGAAGTAGCAGATACCAAGTGATGCCCATGTGCTTATGCTATGCTACCAGTATACATATATCAGTAAGCACTTGGGCAGAACAACGGTATTCGGCTCGCACGCGTAGTGTGATTGGATAACATTGTTATGCAGTACAATTGACGACAGCATCCAGAACGATAATGAATACAAAAGACTTAGCTTGTTTCGAACGATGAGTCTATAACAGTGATCATGCCGTAAAAAACAACGGCCGAATAAAAGATGGCATACCTTTGATATAGGCTGAAGCTCACATGGACATGCATCTCCGAAACAAAAGTCGCCATATTCAATCTTACGTTTCTTCAAAATTCTGTGGGTAAAAATTTTAAGTTAAGATGTGTCGCAGGCACACATTCAAAGGGTTGCCAAATAGAACGATGTCCTCTGTAAACCGAAGGTTGCTCAGATATTCGCAGTCGATCCTTACTCCTAAACCTTCCCAGTTTAATAGCTTGAATACTTCTTCCAAGCAAGCGGTGAATAGAATTGGAGAAATTGTGTCTCCTTGTTTGACCCATTTCTTCATAAGTATCCCCCAACATTTCTTCTCTAGAATTAAGTTGGCTGAGCAATCCGTGTAGATACTTGCGAAGATATTTACTTAGGCGGCCTGTACTTCTGGATTACATAATGCCACTATGAATGTTGGTATCTCCATTGAATCAAGTGGCTTTTCGTAATCCATGAAAGCCATATAAAGAGGCTGATAGCATTGTGTGGATTTGTCGATTGCCTGAATAATGACTTGGATGGGTTTCAACGTAGATTATCTCTTCCTGAAGCCAGCCTGTTCCCAAGGTTGGCTAAACCCTGGCGTTGTCCTTATTCAATTGCAAAATCCTTTAACGTCTCCCTTTTGGTGTATTAGTAAAATGACGAGGTTCAACAAATGATTCAGGACCTTAGCAGAGAGAGCGTAAGAGTGGAGTTTAAGATTAATATGCAGAAGAAAAAAATAATTATCAATAGCCGGGCAAGAGAAGAAGACTTCAGGATCGTAAGTCAGCCTCTAGAGTCTTCGAAGCAGTACGTTTACCTTATTCAATTCATCACAGGGAACACTGATCATGAGAAAGGAATCCACAGAAGAATAACAATGGGTTGTATCACATACGGCAGACATTATTAACTCCTAACTGGAAGCTTACCATTATCATTGAAAAGGAAGGTCGGCTATCAGTGCATTTTAGTGGCGCTGATATATGAGGCAGAGACTTGGCGACTGACAAAGAGGCTTGAGAACAAGTTAAGGACCACGCAAACAGGGATGGAACGAAGAATGCTAGGAATAACGTTAAGAGACAGGGAGAGGGTGGTTCGCATCAGAGAGCCAACGGGTATAGCCGATACTCTAATTGACATTAGGAGCAAAAAAATGGGCCTGTGCAGGTCATGTATTTCGCAGGTTACATAACCATTGGACAATTACCGGTACAGGTTGGGCACCCAGAGAAGGGAAGCATAGTCGAGGACGGCGGAAAACTAGAAGGAGTGATGAAATGAGGAAATTCGCGGGCAATAGTTGGAATCGGTTGGCGCCGGACAGTGGTAATGGGACCTTCGTCATGCAGTGGACATAAAAAGGGTCATGATGCTGATGATTCAAAGCGTGGTTTTTAATAGCTATTGCCATGTGATAATTTGATTTGCTCTTCAGTTGGGATAGAACGCGGTTAGCAATCTACGAACGAGGAGTTAAACTATACCAAATAACTCTTCCCTGCTATTTTGATTGGAGGATGCAAACACTTGAAGCATGCGGCAGAAAACGCCCAAGTAGGGTATACATTCTTTGAGGACGCAACGTCCAAATCTTACGCTGCATTTTACAGAATGGCTCCAGTTCGTTCTAGGAGCCTGTATTCGTGATGGTTTATAATTTGTGCCACTGCCAAACACTTACAAAATACTTCGAACAATGAGTCCAATTATTGCCGCACTGTCATTAGATTCTGAGCAAATCTCGATTGTATTCAATTAAATTTCTTCAGATATATTCGGAAGAGTTCCGGATTTACTTTTGCAAATCTACAAATAATAAAAATACGAGTCTTTAGAACATCACAATAATAGGAGTTGGCACCTGCATTTTCTGACTTAACTTCAATTGCGAAAGCAGAGGAACTAATTAATTATGTGGTAAGACATGAGTTCATTATTGTCGTACGAACAACACTTTGCCCTAATATAGAGACATTTTAATCATACTTTGCTTTGTATTTAACTCTCCAGTCGAAGATATGGACGGCTTGCTTGGAAAGTACCTCTTCATGGTGGTTGCTGCCGCAATCGGTAAGATTACGCCGTCAAAGACGGTATCGCCCCAACTTGGTGTGTGTTTGCACCCACTGAAAAAGAGACCGCGACATCGTTTGCGCAATTTCTCGTAGAAAAGCTTTGTTTTGGTATGCGTTCGTGGTGATACAAGACTGAACAAATGTAAACTTTTTTGCCCTCAGATTGCCAATTAAACGGAACTTTCCAGTTTCAAGATATCTAGGCGTCAATGCATGGCCAAACTGGCTGCTGTGTTGTTTTTTGTAAATTGGTATTATTACAATTGATTAAGAGCACGTTCTTAATAGGTTCTAGAAATACCTGATGGAATATTAGTTCAGGCACTTTTGTGAAATCCAAGTGAATTTCAATATTGAATATTTTTTGGCACTCAGGTAGGGTGGTGGAGGGGGGGGGGGAGAAATGCAATATGACGCGGGGAGTAGTCTATTGGCTGGGTTCCTTGAATGCTTGAGTTGCAATATCTTGCGGTGTTTCTTTATGTGTTATCCTTTTGCAATAGAATAAAAAAGGGGTGTTGTGCGTTTATTGCTAAACTATTTCACTTCAGCTGCAATGAGCTGCAATAAAGCTAAGTAAGCAATATGCCTTGCCTGAGCAAACATACGCTAATCATTCCACATTGCATATTGATATCCTTAGTTTGATGGCACTCAAAGGTTATAACTCGACTCTAACGCTCATGATCACATAATAGGAGTACAGCTTGCTGAAGTGGGAAAGACCAGAGACAGGAACGACATAACATGCTCTACTCAGGTATCACGGCCCTACCACACAGCCGGCTACACAAAAATAACATCTGGAGACACACAGGCCTTTACTTATATGGACTCACGCAAGCGGCACGCATCTGCCGAGACCGATAAGCATAGGCAGCAGAGTGCCCTTGGTGTCCATCTGGGTGCGCCCTGCTACATATTTATTTATTTTCTTATTTACTTATTTATTACATACTCATTTATTACTCAATGCCTCAAAGTGAAGCATTGAGTAAGGGGGGGGGGGGGCAGTACGTAGAAAATACATAGCATACAAGGCATCTATACACTGTATCTCGTTACAAACTACAAACGCAAGTGCAAACGACATGAAAAAGAATTATCGAGTTCACGATTCACTAGGGAAAAGAAGAAAACATAATATAATAACAAGGCATGAGAGACACAGATTGTTTTCAGTGAAGTCGTGTAATTAACAAGATCAGAGTGCTAAACAGTATTATTGATTAAAAAAATGACAGTGAAGTTACTGACGCCACATTCCAACGGAACGGTAAACATAGCGACATAACGACATACGACATACCATATAAGGACAATCAATCAAGGGGGTTACAGATGGAATAGCACACTGCGGTAAAAAGGTTATAAACAGAGATAAAGTATTTCAGAAAGGCTGGCCAACGTTTCGAGAGCAGGAATCAAAAGCGGCCTCGTTATTCTCGGCATGTTAATTTTAAAGGGTTAGTAGAGTGGCACCACGTGCAGTTGTCGGTGGCGCCTGGTTGTAAAGGCAAAGACTTCAAAAAGAATGAGCGCTGTCGCCTGACGTCTCTGAGCCTGCTTCCCAAGACGAGGGGACAAGAGTGGAAGAGTGGGAAGGCGGGGAGAAAAAAAATACAGACTACTAGACCAAAAAGCAAAAAACAAACCAAGGGAGAAACAAAGAACAACAAAAGAAAAGAAGGCCATGGGAGGGTGTTGGAGAAGCGAGAGGTTAGGTAGCGTTCAGGGGTGTCGTTGGCGGTCAGAGCGTGAGTAACAAAAAAGACAATGAAACCGAGAACAACATAAGGGAAATAACTTGTGCTTAATAAATCAAGTAAAGGAACGATAAAAAAATGAAAATTCCACAACCTTCGCATGCGAACGAAGGTTATGGGATTGTTCCCCACCTGTGGCAAGTTGTTTTTTAATCCACTTTAATTTCTATTAATTTATCGTTTCCCTATTTCATTTATTAAGCACAATTAATTTCCTTTATGTTGTCCTTGGTGGCAGTGTTTGTTGCCTTATGATATGACTATGGTGGGAAGAAAAGATTTATGCTGGGATTTATGTTTTACTGTCTTTTTACCTGCATTTTAAATGTGGATAGCACATTAGACAACATAACTAGAGCCTGGGTGCGCAACCCACCATCCCACTCATAGGATACATCCATCTATTCGTCCATGTATAAAAGGCAGCTGTTCCGTTCGAACAGCCTATACTTGATGATTGTTTCTATCTGCATTCGGTTCTAAGCACCCCTTTATTTCATCTCATTGACGATAGCTAAACAAGGGAATCCACAAGCAGGAGACAGGATCATCATATAAGATGAAAAGGAAACATGTTCTTCATATCTCTTATCAAACCACTGGCGTGGTCTTTAAGTATAATTTATAAATCATAGCATCTGTATTTAGGAGTATACGACACCCGTGACAACAGGAAGCAGTCTGATGGTGCTGTTTTTAGAAGGTGATCTTCGTAGCCCACCAGTATTTCAAAAAACACTGAATAAACATCACCTTTTGTTATAGTTTTTGGCAATAAATGACTACGCAACACACTTCAGGTCTGACAGGTAAAAAATGGTGGCTATAATTATAAAGAAATATGTATTCGAGCACTTGCTTTTTGTTTATCTGCCCTAATTGAATTATCGAAGTGAAGCACCACCTTTGATATGTCACTTTGCAGCAACGCTGATTATTGCCCCAAATGAAGCTGGGGCGCTTTCACCTACCATCTTGGATGCTGTGTCAAACTTTGGACGAAATGAGGAACATCTGAAGCAGTGACACATCAGTCTTCGTGGCACAGTGTTTCCGGTCTGAGTGGCATTCGCGACAGCTCCTTCATATTAAATAAAATGAATGACACAAGAAATGGTCTTGAGTAAATAAATACCTGCACATCATTACAGACAAACTGTATCTTTTGTGCCAAACTTCCTTTCTTTTTTATTTCCTTTCATGCTAGCTATTAAGTGTTGTATGCAAACGTTAATTTCACTGTTCCTTCGTCGCATTTCAAATGACCCTTTCTTTCTGACAATATTTAGCGTTATTGTTCCAATTAAATATTCATTTTGCTCACAGACCTTACTTCTTTCGCACTTTATTGCCCGAGTAGCACCTTCCACTTACTGCAATGCATGTAAAGTAACTGTAAAAGAATGTGAGTATACCATGCCTATGTGAATATTGTTGGTAAGGATACAATTTTTTATGATTACCTAAATGTCTTCGTTTCCATGTAGCTCAACGCTTCTTGGTCAATGGACATTCTGATTTTATTATGTGCACTTAACGTCTTTATACACAAGCGCTTTGGTTGATGACTCTGCTTCTCAATAGCAGAATTTTATTATACACTGAAGACTTCTTTACTCGTCCGTAGCTGAACAATCCTCTCTCGATCCGCACTCTGCCACGATTTTGTTTTTTGTCGTCCCTCTGCACACAGTTGCCTTGTTGCCTACTGCTTCAGTGCTTGCTTTCTAGTACAGTAATAAAGCGAGTAGTTTGTTATGTTTTTTCGTCAGATATCTTCTTCCTGGTGGTCTGTGGTCTATCCTCGGCGGTGGTAGGCGGTGGGTGTGGGAACCGTCTATACAAAGACGCCGTGAGGAAGAGCGCGTGCTCTAGCAAGACCAGGTTTTAAAAGATGGGTCGCAAGATGAGGTGGACTGTCGCATGTAGGGCGAGAAGCAATGCCAGAAAGGTACCGTGACACAGGGAGGTTGGCTTCCTGAGCGCTCACTCGCTTTTAGTTCGTTAGGTCGCTCACTCGTTTGTTCGTTCATTCCGGTTATTAACTTACATTCGTAATTCGTCGTCAATTGCTTCAGTGCCATTTTTTATAAATGTCATGGCTTACAGTCAGTTCGCGTTAGCAACATTGCAACCCTTCGCAAATCACTTGCCGAATACGGTTCGCCGGCCAACGCTGACTTTGCGAGCCAAGGGCCCGCATACTGTATTGGGGAAGATGGGTCCGGCACCCATTTTTGAAGCAGCCGCACAGTGGCTTGGCCAATTAGCAACAAAGCAGTGGTTACTATACAATCTAGCGTCGCCAGCAGCTTCACCAATAACAAAAGGAAAAAACGTTGTTAAATTGGAATATGTTTCAATAATATTTTTATATATTATATATATTTCATGCGACAAACTGCAATAAAATCGTAGACATTTCGTTGATTTGTCAATAAAGTAATGATAAGAAATCATTGAAAAGTGGCTTGTGTGAAATGAAACACTCGTGGAGGTATCATTGTGTTGTTTATTGTAATGGCAATTGTATCCGCACCCCTAGCGAGTTTTCGTATACACTGTAAAATAGATCATAGAACGCTTGTACCTTTGTCTCGCTTTGTTTCTTTCCACACTGTGGGAGCTGCCGCTCCCGTGTTGCGGCAATGGACGAAGAAGCCCTCGAAGACCTTCCTGGAGCCAAGCCATCACGTGGGGTCGCGTCCAGGAAACGTGGAAATGCGTCAAATGACACAGACAGCGAGGCAACCGAGTTCTACTCGGACGGCGTCGACTCGTCGGACGACGATTTCACGCTTGTCATGAGCCGAACCACAAAAAGAAGACTGCTACGGAGGTCATCGTCGCCAAGTGTCTCCACCGTGAAGACAACGCCACAGCGCTGGCCGTACACTATGCTCTTCATGCCTGTGGACCCAGTGTCAAATCTGCGACTCCTAAACAGGCAAGTCCTTTCTGCGATTCTTGAGAGAATCGCGCCAAACGATATAAAGGACGTGAGAATAAACGCACGGAAGAATGTCCTTGCAGTAGATGTTCTACACCGTAGTGCACTGCAAAACCTGCGGCACGTAACGGAGATCGACAACGTGCAAGTGCGATCCATGATACCTACTGGCTGCAGTGGCACTATCGGCGTCATTTATGATGTCGATATTTCTATACCAACCGACGACTTACCGATATTAATAAAGCCAACTACAGAAGGCACTCTTATCACGCACATCACAAGACTTGGCAACACCCGTTGCCTGAAGCTGTGGTTTGATGGAGACAGCCTTCCCTCACACGTCAAAGTTGGCCACGTCCGCCATGCAGTCCGCCCATACGTACCGAAGCCCCTGCAATGCTACAAATGCTGCAAGATGGGGCACGTAAAAGGTGTCTGTAGGAATAACCTCGTGTGCCCACGTTGCGCCGAATCTCATTCAGCAGATGCCTGCCGCGCAACTGTGTTAAAGTGCCCTAACTGCCATGGTACTCATGAGCCCTCATCGAATGATTGCCCGCGGGTGAGGAACGAGCGAGCAGTACTCAAACGTATGGTACGGGACCATTCAACACACAGAGAGGCTGCCGCTACTCTCAGGCGACGACGACATCGGCACCGAAGAGCAGCACGAAGAGTCACGTCTACTGAAAGATATACACCATCTTCCGGCAAAGCGGCTACCGTATCAACGCCAACTTCCACAAAGAGCGACAGTGCGAAAACGAAGACTGGGGCAACACTCTCGCCTCCTGAAGAGTGGCCTACACTTCCACGAGCACAACCTGCCTCGGAGACACATCAAAATGCGCCGCCCTCAATGACCTCACGAAGCGCGGATGGGCTGACGACTGAGGATCGCCAAGTCATAGTGATGCTGAAGTCACTTATGGACGCCATGCGCATTCTACTGAGCAGCATGAAAACCCCGTCGGCACAGAGCGCACTGCAGGTGCTGGACACATTGAGTCCGGTGCTTGCGGCTCTAGGGTAAAACCACGGCCCGAGAGATGCCGTCGTTTAAAGAGGAAGTCAAGAATGCTTCTGTCTTTCAGTGGAACGCCAGAGGGCTTAAGTCACGCATGCCCGACTTTAGACAGTTTGTCTTTACGCACCAGTTCCCCATTATCGTGATATGCGAGCCCAACCTGTTAGCTCCTATCAGACTGTCCGGGTATGAGTGCTTTATGTCTTCTACCCACGGAGAGTGCAGCAAGGTTGTTGTGTTTATACGCCGTGACTTGACTTATGTACATCACCCAGTGCCTCCTGACGAAGCAAATCAATACGTTTGCTTAACAGTGGAAAAGAAAAAGCTCACGTTCACACTACTTGGAGCCTATTTATCTCCAGCAAGCCGTCTAGATTGTGAGCGCCTACGGGGAATTTTAACATCGACTCCACAGCCGTGGGTGCTCACTCGTGACTTTAACGCCCGCCATTACCTATGGGGAAGCTCCAAAGGGAACTCTAGAGGCAGAACGTTGGTGTCCTTTGCCTCTGAACACGAATTTTGCTTGTCAAATGATGGAAGCCCTTAGTTAAGTGTTATTAGTGTACAACGTGTTAGTGAATTTATTGAATCGATAAGCGGCTTTCCCTCCATTTTCATCTCAACTAGCACACTGGAAGCTACACAGGGGAAAAGCAGATAGCGTTCTCTCTTCCGCTCTTAACATGGATTCGGGGAGGAGAGCAGAGCATGCAGGCACTCTAGGGCGAAATGAGTCGAAAGGGCCCGTCACGGCAGCGGTAGACTACGCTACGCAGCACGCCGTTGGCATCTCGGAGGCCAAGGTACGCGCAGTGCAATGATTAAATGTGGTCTTTGTTCTAATATGTATCTATCTATCCATCTATATATATATATATATATATATATATATATATATATATATATATATATATATATATATATATATATATATTCTCTCCCGTACCGAGGTTCCTGAGCGTCTTCATCTTCTATTCGCAGGCTCATACCGCTTCACCTTTCCCGGTCTCTTTTGCTAACCCCTCCTGGAGTAACACTTGACAACGTTTCCAATCGAAGCACATTCAACTGAGCCACATTCACCAATGGACCACACAGTCTTAAATATTCCTTCTTAGTGGCTGTCTTTGTCACAGAGTAAGGAACGTGAAGTTTCGCACTGGATTCTTTTACTACTTTCCTAACGAGAACGAGGTCGGTGACTTGAATGTCTGAGATATCTGAGCAATGTCTCTTGTCAAATTTTTTTTTCATTCACTGACGGTACCTCTCCTCCTGCGATTTTTGTTACCTTGCTTCAACGATCTTGAGATTTTCTAACAGCCCCAGCTCATGGTCCGCCAGTAGAATAAGGGTTTCTCCTGAAGAAGCCAACTGTGGGCTGCATCCCAAGCAACTTGTGCAGGAGCGATTGTGATGTCCTACAGCTGCTTTTCAACAGCATTTCCATCCACCAGGAATACTATCGTACATCCTGATGTATTTTATCACATCTCTATAGCACGCTCTGCAAGCCCATTCGCCGCGGGATGGTATGGCGCACACAATTTGATTGATATATTGTGGTCTCGAGCCCTTCTTGCTAGTTTTTCACTCTAGAACACTGGACCGTTGTTAGATACCATCGTCGTGGTGGTCCTAAACACATCCCGTTCGAGGAGGGCGATGACACTATTCGCATTCTTCTTTTTCTGCCTATGCAGCGCCCATCCTGGTGCATTCATCTATGACCAGAGGAAAAGCTTGCATTTTTCGGATTTCTTCTCGTTTTTTGTTTATCTCGGCTAAATCCAAGTGTATAACTTGAAAAGGCACGTCCCAGTGGCCAGGTATTATCATGGCATCCGTAGGCTGTGCATATTTCGCTTTGTTGGCTTGACAAATGTTGCATGAACGAATGTATTGATTGACGTATTCTTTCATGTGAGGCGACGTAAATCTCTTGACTACAGCTTGTTGAAGGCACGCCAAAATCTATCGTGTCCTCCACATTCTGGCCTGTCGTGGTAGAAATAAAGCACCCTGGAAACCAGCGTTGGTGGAACTTGATAGCGACCTTCCATAAAAATCAATTGCTCAGTGCATTCCCACAATTTGACTTCATTGATTTCTTCGGATTGTTCTTCGTTGACCTGTATCATCAGTCTGGACAATGCATCTGCATCAGTCAAAAGGGGTCCAGGTCTGTCGGAGATGCCGAAATCGAACTGCTGCAAGTAGTTCAACCATCTGGCGATACGTCCCTTAGGTCGGGTAATATTCAAGAGATGACTGAGTGCCTGTTGATCGGTGAACAAAGTAAACTTCGCACATTCTAGGTACGCACGGATGTACTGAATTGCTTTAAGGACTGCAAGAGCTTGCTTTTCAGTAGTGGTGTAGTTGACTTCAGATGGCTTGAGGGTGTAGCTGTAGTAATCGTGTCGCTTTTCTCGGCGGGATGCTTCTGGATATTTCTTCTGCAAGATTGCACCTGTTCCATAGTGTGAGGCGTCGGTATTCAATTCAAAGGGTAAAGTGAAATCTGGTAAGCGTAGAGTAAGGTTAGCACAGGTTTTGTGCACCAGATCCCCGGTAGACTCTCTCACATTCCTCATCCCACTCATATGGAACTTATTTCTGCGTTACGCGTGTGAGGCATCTTGTTTTTATGGCAAAGTCTTTTATGAAATGTCCGAAATGTCCCGCTAATCCCAAAAGCAATGAGTGGACGTCATATGGTTTTACCAGTGAGGATGTTCTCGCGACGGACTCTTGTTTCGTGCTTTTGGTAGTGCCATCAAAAACTCTTCCAAGAAACAACTTTTCTTTGAAAGAATGCACCTTCTTAAAATTAGCCTTGATGTGTGCCAAGCTCAATGCACTTATTACCTGAAACAGGTGTTCTGATGCTCAGCCTCTGTTTTGGAGAACACGATAATATCATCTATCTACACGGTACAAAAGACACCTAGGAAAGGCTTCAGGAGTTCGTTCACAATCTTCTGAAACCAGGATGGCGAGTTTTTCCAGCCAAAAAGAAGCCGGCTATGCTCGTACAGATCGAGGGGCGTGAAAAATGCAGTGCAAATTTTTGTTTCTTTGGTTAGCGGGATCAGCCAGATACTCTGTCACAAGTCAATGCTTCAAAATTTTGGCAACCACCTGTCTCATCTATAATCGTGTCTATCTTCGGCATGGGAAATGGTCTAAGTTCTGTCTGGCAATTGAGAACCCTGCAGTCTGTGCACAGTCTGAAAGTTCCATCTTCCTTCGGCGCAGTTGTTATGGGAGAGGCGAAGCGTGACACCGAAGGTCAGATTATATCGGCGTCTAGAACCTCCTGCAATTCTTTCTTCAACCATACCTTGCGCTCTCTGCACATGTTATAAGGTGTTTTCGGATGACGGTCTTGTGAGTTAGTTCGAAAGGCACCTTGTGTGACTTCATCGCTTCTGGATAGCTTCCTATGCATGTTCAGGGTAGGTCGTTGCTATATCCTCCGCGCACTTGAACACTCGTGAGTTATCTTCTGTACCTTGCTGTGTCTCTTCCCTTGATAGTCCTTCCACTAAAACCGCATTGTCCCAATATACGTTGATTTTCAGTTTCTTTATATCTGGTCTGGACAGCAGAAAGTCGTACGTTACCCCCTCTATCACCAGTACTTCACTCTATATTTCATGACCTTGGAACTCGATGTTTACTGAGGCCCACTGGTTATGCATTGTCATTTTTATTGTTACTTTGCAGCCGTAGTACTCTTCCTCTATGCAGGTGACTTACATCTACCAGCTTGGCATTTATTACAGACACAGAGGCACTGCTGTCAACCAAAGCCATCATATGTCTGTTTCCCACTTTGACAGGAATGTGAACTAGGCTAGAGCAAGCTAAATAAACAGTCTCATTTGTGGTCATCGGGTCGGACTGATCACCCTTGTTTATTAGTTTTTTTCTCGTCGGAAACTCTTGAGCGTCCGAAAGTAACGGGACAGGTTCGTTGTCGACGTTATTCACCCGACCTCAGAGAGCACGCAACTCCAGTTCTCTGCGCTTCCTGTAGGGTGGCTCGGTTCTCGCTGATTACGGATTGGCCAATCCATGCCGGTCTGTCTGAAGCGACTGCTTGAGTTAGCGGTTATATATTTTTCGGAAGTAGCTGGTATGTCCTGAACGCATTCCTGGAGCCGGTCCATAGTTTTAGGTTATCGCACTTGCACTTGCTTCAGTACTTCCACGTGTAGTCCATGCATGATTAGAGATACTACGGCAGAAGAAGGAAGAGTAGGCTCGGCTAGCTTTAAAAGGCGGCGTTTTTCAAAGAAATACTCGACGAGGGAGGCCTGCTTGAATTTGAAATTAAGCGCGGCGTCCCATCTTTGCACTGGATTGCTTCGGAATGTCATCGAGAATTTTTCCTTTCACTGGTTCCAAGAGTTGCCAGCTTCTTCAATTATGTGCAGATCGTACTACTTCCATGCAACAACTCTTAAGTAACTACGCATGTTAGTAATCTTGTCCTCATTAGAGTGCCAGTTGTTCTTCCAAGCGGCATATTCATAGAGTTCAAGCCAACTTTGTGGACTTGGAAACATGCCGTCGAACGCATCGGGTTCTTCAAATTTAGTCACCAGCTTCTCACCGTCTAGAGAACTTATAAGCGATGTCATCAGTTGGTTTTGTTGCGCAATTTGTTGTTGTTGTAGCTGGAGAACTTTCAAAATGAGGCTCACCTTTTCTGTCGAAGACCGTGATCCAGAGTTCTTTCGACAAACCAATTAAAGAACTAATTCGTCGAAGATCACCAGACGCAAGTTCACTTTCACAGCACCCTTCCGACGTAGTTCAGCAGTGTCCATGGAAGCCTTCTCTAAAGCCAGGTTCACCAGTTCTGCCGAGTTGAGTTCACGAGGTAGTTCCACCGCTGGTTCATCTTAAGCTTGCTATCTCGAATTGATGTTTTCTGCGGAGGCCTCCTGAAGGAAACATGTCATCCACGTGTTCGAGTTGGTTGTCGGCTGCGCCAAAATAATGTAGCTTTCCTAGTTAAACGACACAATAGACGTAAAGCCAGCTGCCCGAGAAACATGGGCGGTCTCCACAGACAGCGCGGCTGTTGTGGAGGTCACAACAGCAGTTTCTACCACCAAGGAAGCATCGACGGCATACCTTGATAGCTTGGAGGATGAAGTAGCGCCTGGAAGGATATATTCGCCAATGGAAGCTTAGACGACGGTTCCAGGCAGGACGGGTTCAAGACGGGTGGCAGAAACGCCGTCTCATGATGAGGTCGAAGTACGGCGTAACCGCGGGCGTGTGCGAAGGCGTTCGTAATAAACCTGGAGTGGTTTTGTCAGCTGGGCAATGGCTTGGGCGAGGTTACCAGTAAACTCCTGCCCTAGAGCCGCCGGGGAGGCTTGGACGCCTTCTCCGGACGGTGCGGGTGGTACTTGCGATGGTCGTAGGGTGGCGGGCTCCATAACCGAGGAAGCGTGGACAGTTTTCCTGAGTAGGAGGGACTCAGCACGCCGAAGAATCGTGAGCACACACTTAAGGCTATATTGTGAAGAGGAAGTGAACTTGGCCTCGGGAGCTCATACTGCGGGTGCGGGGCGAGTAGAAGACGACTAGGCAGAGAATATAGCTGCCGTCCCAGGAACGGATGTTGTGTCTCTCCTGTAGTTTACAATGGTGCAGTCTATAACGAGCCTGCCTTGAGGCATGTCAGGCTCGTGCCATAGAACGCCGTCCACGTTTCTTCGGTTATGGAGGCGACCACCCTAGCACCGTCGCAAGTTCCCCCCGCAGCGTCCGGGGACGGCATCTAAGCCTCTTTGGTGGCTTTAGGGCATGACTACATATATATATACATATATATATATATATATATATATATATACATATACTTCGTTTCTTTAACTCAAAATAAGCAATGAAGGGCTAGTGAGAATGATGTTCCCGCGTATACGGAGTAAATCATAAGCTTTCTGAGTCCAATTGCCTTCGGCAACGCAGCATGGTGGCATCGCAAAAGCCAGAGCAAATCAATCTTGCCAAAGTGACATTGTAAACACTCTGTTACATGCAGTGTAATTTTATTTGCCTAACATGCTAACATCAGCACCTGCGAGACATTAGCACCGTTTTCTTATTATATTCAAGAAGTGTTTGAGGGCTCCTTCAGGCCAGCTTATGTGATGCAAGCTCTTCCAAATACACGCATGTCAAACATTCAATTTTCTATGAGAAGCTGTATGTTTCAGTTATCAAAGGCGTTACAAGCATCTAGTTCATGCTCAGAAAGCATGTCTGAAGCTAAGCGAAAATGGAGAGCTACATAAGTCCTAGTTGCCTTTGGTACTGAGGCACAGTAAATCAATATTCTGAATCGTGCGGCTGAACAATTTTTTTCCAAGTACATACTTCGAAGCACATACTTGTTTTCGAATGCTATTATTTGGCTGAATATGTGGAAATCTACACCAACACGACGATAGCTTTATACAAGACAGAACCGAAGCAATGTAATACTTTACAATACTTCAACGATCTGCTTTACGAAATTATTTCAAAAACATTGCTCTCCTGAAAGACTGATCATTTTATTACCTTAAAATTTCGCATAAAGGTGCTCGTCTATTTTTCTCTATTCATTTGCAATGTGAGGTTCTGTTCAGCTTATTTTGCTGTTAGTGCTGCCCCAACATATTTCTAACAACGAACTAATACTCATTCTGCTACATTTAATTTTGGTTTTCGTTTCAAAAGAATTCATAATTGGGATAAATATTCGGGGCACATAAAATAACTTCTACTTGAACGCAATTGTCATCAACGTTGACGACAAATGAGTATTCTTTTCTTTTTTATTCATTAGCGACATTTGTAGTAACATTATTATACGTTATAAGCACAGAAAATCTTATTTGACCGGTTGCTCCCCTGGTATGAGATTTAGATATCGCTATATATAAGGGAGACCTTAAATAAAAAAATAATATTTTTACGGATTTCTTGTAGTAATTCACTGTGCGAATATTGTTTATTACACAAATTAGGACATAGATGCATTTCACATTATTTTCATCCTATCTTATGTCCACTGCAGGACGAAGGCTTTTCCCTACGGTCTCCAATTACCCCTTCTCTGTGCCAACTGATTCCAACTAGCACCAGCGAATTTCCTAATTTCATCGCACCACCAAGTCTTCAGCCATCCTCTACTGCGCTTCCCTTGTCTGGGTACCTATTCTGTAACCCTAATGGCCCAACGGTTCTCTAACCTGCGCATTACATGACCTGCCCAGCGTCATTTTTCCTTCTAATGGTAATTATAATATCGGCTATACTCGTTTGCTCTCTCATACAATAATAATAATAATAATAATACTTTATTGACACAGAATTCCGCTAACACTAATACATAATAGGCCTGCCAAAGCCGCATTGGGCTTGAAGGGCAGAGCCGACAGACAGCGTTTAACACGATGTAATATCGCGGATAACGCAAGATATGCAGAAGCATTGTTAACAGGCACGGACACAAGGGATATACACAAACAGCAATGAGGAGGCAAAAAATTGCAAACAAACCACGTATCCTGCGATGAAAAGTAACATAACCCACAATTCTTAAACAGAGCAAGAAAACATACATCAGGCATTTGTATGTCACTTAAAATCCGTCAATTATCCTATTGACAACAGCCAAAAAAGACAAAATGAAAATAGGAACCAAAAAGAGACAGGAATATACATATGAGGTCAGCAGGGAGCAGGGCATTGAAACGAAACGAAAGTATTCTTTCCAGGCTCTATTCACACACATCAGTAGGCGTAAAATGAAACAAATAAATTGACCCTAAATTTATGTAGGGTTTTAATACAAATGAAAGAAACCAACCGCATAATGGATTAGAGGTTAATGCGACGAAGAATTTGTTTTAATTTATACTTTGATTTCGCGCGAAAGGCGCTTGCTGGTAGTTTATTGAGAGAGGAAGGGATGAAGTAATGACGAGTGCGCTGACCGTACTTGGTAGAACAGCGAGGCACCCGAAAACGGTCTTTCGGCCGGAGACAACGAGCAGGAACATATTCAACCTTGTATTTGTGCGACCAGAAATGCCTCAGGATGGCCGTTTCCGCTAGAAGGGCGTTAAAATCTGGCAACCTTAAGGCTTTGAAAAGGTCGATGCCGGTGGTTAAACCTAAATCATAACCAATAATTTTCAGAATTGATCGAAGGATAGAGTTGACTCTATTTTTCCATCGAATCGCGCAGTGACCGTACACCGTAATCCCATAGCGAAGCATGCCGTAACCCAAAGCTTGCAAAACCATTTTACGAACTCAGAGTGGCATGTAATATCTGATATGGTATAATGTACCTGAAACTGCACGTAATCTTGAGCATATATGGGCCAGATGCGTATTCCATGTGAAGTCACTGTCGAGGAAAACGCCGAGGTATTTCACTGTTGAAACATATGGAACGGGTGAGCAGGTGCAGGGGGAGCAAGATGAAGAGTGTGCCAGTAATGGAAAGTTTAAACTGACCTTCTTCAAAGGATTATGAAAACATATAAGCTGTGTTTTCGAGACGTTTACTTTAATGACATTGTTATTAAACCAGTTCATAACGCTGATCGTTGCATCTTGTAAAAGGGAGATTGCATCTGAAAAACGGGGAGCTTGAGACAAGATAACTGTGTCGTCTGCGTACTGAAATGTAAAAATAGGGGTAGCAGCGGCAAGGTCATTCACATATAGATTGAAAAGAAGTGGACTTAATATAGATCCCTGAGGTACTCCGGCTTTTATTGAAGTTGTATTACTCCGGTACTGACCAATGGAGACTAACTGCGTTCTATCCTCCAAAAGGTTAGAGAGTAGTTTTAGGAAAGGCCCACGAAATCCCATCAAGGAAAGTTTATATAACAAAAGACTATGGCAAACACTGTCGAAAGCTTTGCTAACATCAAGAAAAAGAGCACATACGACCTGGTTAGCATCAAAAGCTGAATTTATAATGTCTGAAATATCCTCAAGGAGAGCCTGTGTGCCTCTGCCTGGAACAAAACCGTACTGCGTACTTGAAATAATGCTACTGGTGTCGAGGTACGATGACATGACTTGCAGAAGGTGTTTTTCTAATATTTGAGAGATACACGGCAAAATTGAAATTGGGCGATAATTTTCGTATCTATTTCGTGCACCACTCTTGAAGAGCGGTATGACTATGGCCTTTTTCATTTCTGTAGGTACAATACCATTGGTTAGAATGTGATTCAGCAGTGATAACAGCACATACTTAACAGCGTCGAAATTTCTGCGTAATTCGTCCACAGTAATGCCATCAACGCCCGGTGATTTACCAGTCTTTAGATTAAAAAGAATTGATCTGAGATCAAGTTCTGTTAGAGGAGGAAGGTGTGCAGATTTGTATACGCTGTTCCTTAAAGTACAGTGATCAGGGTGTGGTTTAGCAGTACCAGAAACCTGCGAGAAGTATGTATTAAATTCATTTGAAACAGTTGCTCCATCTGCAGAAAAATGGGACTCAAGTGGGAACAGGCGACCATCATGTTTGAATTTACCACTTAATTCATTTGCAAGAGACCACGTCTTTTTCACGTCCGAACGAGCTTCTTTGAATTTTTGGCGCATATGATTTCGCTTTGCTAGCCGAGTCATGGAATTCACTCGATTTCTACATGTTTTAAATTTCAGTAGTAGCTCCGGACAATTTGGAGCCCTTTTAGCTTGGGCCCACATAAGGTCTTTTTCCTTAATTGCCGCTAAAATTTGTGGCGATAGCCATTTGTTCTCTTCTCGACGTAATCTCACTTTTACAAACCGGGTGCATTTGTTTCTGTAATTGTGGAGAATCTGAACGAAACGGTCGTATAGATCAGCTGGAGAGAGTGTATATAACATGGACTGCCAGTCATGCTTTGTGACGCATTCGTCAAAGAGCTTAGGATCAACAATGCAAATTTCCTTTTTCGTGCTGGTGACTTTCGAAGGCGTGGCATCTTCTACAAGACGACAACAGACGAAGTAATGATCAGCGACCTTAGTTTCAACAACAGCTGCCTGCATCACATAATTGGAGCACCGAACATTAATATGGTCAATGCAGGATTGAACCAACTTTCCACAAAGAAATTCTTCACGCGTTGCTTGATGTATAATGCCTTCTAATCCCCATTTAGATAATAGATCGAGATAATCGGCGACCGGTGGCAGAGTGGGGCGGAGGGTGTCGATGTTTATATCGCCTAGCACACACACGTTTTCGTCAAGAGATAGGGATGATAGGGCTGTGTCAAGCTCTGATAAGAATAAGCGAACGTTGCAACAAGGCGGCCGGTACATAGACAAAAGAAGCAATGAAGTCCCAGATGAGCATAGTCGCAGAGCAACAACTTCAGCTTGCGAAAAGGAAAGCGGTATTTCTGATACAGACCATTTGTCTTTCGCAAATACCGCCACGCCCCCACCTTTACGTAACGTGCGAGTGTATGAAAACAACTTATAACCTGGTATAGAATAAGAAGACATAGCGTCCGCAGGAACATTAATTTCTGTCAAAACAAAGACGTCACAGATAGACAGGAAAGGCGAAGTTAAAGCGCAAAAATGATTCCAGTGTTTACGGATGCTGCGGATATTAACATGGGTGGCAGTGAAGGCATTACCGGTGTTAGCAATAAAAAAGTTATGAACGTCTGAGAAGGTATAAAACGGGAGTGGTCTAGCTACAACCATATTTATACGAGCTTTTCGAGGTCAATGGAAGTATCAATGCGAATGACAGGAGCACCCTCAGCCTTTCTGGCCAGCACCCTTCCGTTGCGTGTCCAGACAAACTTGTAGTCCTTTTGCTTCCCTCTTAGGCGAGCCTGACGAAATAAATCTCGGTTAGCGCGTGTGAGATTGTCGTTGAAATATAGCCGAGGATTTGGAGCCATTCCATTAAAGACAAGACTTGGGAGACAACTGCGAGAATCGAGCCACTTTTGCTTGATCGCTACAGTTTGTGCTTGCACAAGAATAGCCGGGATGGAATCCTTGCGAGCTGGTAGCCTGTGTGCAGCAGAAACTTCTGAAGGCTGAAACTCTATATCAAGCTTTTCCGCCACTTGACCCAGTACAGATATCAGGTCCTCGTTATGCTGAACAGGGAAACCGTGTATCTCAAAATTACACCTTCTGGTGTACTGCTCGAGGGCATTGAATTCAGTGGTCATACTGTGGAGGGCTGCAGCCTGAGAAGAGACTGTCGATGACAACGTCTCGCACTGGGCACGAAGCTGGCCAAGTTCAGCTTGGCTATCCGACACCGCCGAATGTACGGAATCGTACTTTGAGGACAGAAACTCAATAGACTTCTGTATTACCCCAACAGACTCATTCAGCTTTTCTCCCGAGGTTTTGAATTCCAGAAGTTCTTCCATCTTAACCACAAGTGCTTCTACAATTGTTGTAAGCTGATCCAGTTTGTTCTTGACGTCTGTTAACTGATGTGAGAACGAAACATCGCTATTCGTGGATCCAGATTGCCTACATGTCTGGCAGGACCAGGCTTCGCGTTTTTCGGACGTCATTTTAGTGTAGGTACCCTCGGTAACCCCCGAACAACTTTTGCCAAGATGATACCCCCGCTTGCACAAAGAGCACGTTAAACATTTACCATCCGCAGGTAACACCTGGGGGCAAACAGCACAAATATTCGGCATCTTGTTGCAGTCAGCGGCAAACGAGGACACGTGAGAAAAGTACAAAAGCAGGTCGATACAATGACTCACCTGCCGACAGCAAGGTAAAAACAGTCACTTGCTGGTCACGGTCTGCCGCTGACTGCAGAGCAGGCCGGTGGAAGCGAGGTTTAAATAACCGCAGATGGACGTGACGTCAGGGGCGTTGACTTCAGCGACATCGGTGGCGGCAAAGAGCCGACTAGAAGCGTCCCAGGCAGCAGGTCAGCATTCCGCATGCGCCGATGTGTATTCCAAGACGAAGCAGCCTTTGCAGATAGAAGATCCTCCCACAAGCTGACAGGGATGCCGCCGCGTAACCTGCCGACAGCAAGGTAAAAACAGTCACTTGCTGGTCACGGTCTGCCGCTGACTGCAGAGCAGGCCGGTGGAAGCGAGGTTTAAATAACCGCAGATGGACGTGACGTCAGGGGCGTTGACTTCAGCGACATCGGTGGCGGCAAAGAGCCGACTAGAAGCGTCCCAGGCAGCAGGTCAGCATTCCGCATGCGCCGATGTGTATTCCAAGACGAAGCAGCCTTTGCAGATAGAAGATCCTCCCACAAGCTGACAGGGATGCCACCACGTAACCTGCCGACAGCAAGGTAAAAACAGTCACTTGCTGGTCACGGTCTGCCGCTGACTGCTCTCTTTGTCTCTCAAGGTTATGCGTAGCATTCATCGTTCCCTTGCTCTTTGTACGGTCCTTAACTTGTTCTCAAGCTTTTTGTCAGTCTAGAAGTTTCTGCCCCATATGTCAACAACGATAAAATGCACTTATTGTGCACCTTCCTTTTCATTGACAATGGTAAGTCAGGAGCTGACCATGTCTGCCTTATGCGACCGAACTCATTTTTATTCTTCTTTGAATTTCCTTCTCTATGTTCAATGTAAAAGCATACTATAACTATATTTAAAATTAGTTTCCACTACCTAGCATGACAGTAATCACCACCAGCAATCAATGCAAAGGCCAACCCACCGCGGTTCCTCATTGTCTGTGGTGTGGGGCTCCAAAGCACGAGGTCGCGGGATCGAATCCCGGCCACGGCGACCGGATTTTGATGGCGGCGATATGCGACGACGACGAAGTTCGAAGGAGCTTGTGGGCTTTTATGGGTCCGTCATTTTCGAAGCTTGCGAGCCTTTTGTGGTCATCTAGTGGTGCGAACTTGATATAATCGGATCCGAGAAGGCAAGAGGATTAAGCGAATACGTGATTTTGAGGTGGGCCACCCCTTTTAGGGACTTTATGGGAATTTTTGTGCTCACGCCATGCTGGCCGAACGATAGCGTCTGGTAGACCTAGCGTGGCAAGGCAGCAATGCAAGTTGAAGACGAAGTGCTCCTGGGACATTACTGAAGACCTGGGATGGCGGACAGTGTCCAGCCAAAAATCTAGAGTCACGACGTAGTCACGATGGCGGTTGACAAAGCGAGATGCCTGAAAGATGGGGCGCAGGTGAACGGCGCGGAGGCTCGGTAATCAAGAATCTCATAGTGGAGGCGTCGCGCATCCCACCGATGCCACTAGAACACATCAAAATAGTCGTTCGCCCACGGCGCGAAGTGAATTTACAGAAAGTTAGCCCTACAGCGGTGGGCAAGGCAATCTTAAAGGCGGCAGGCCTCAGTATTGAAAAGATTGGCGAAGTTGCTATTTGCCCTAACTTTATGCAAAATATCTTGGTGGCTAGTACGCCAGAAAGGAGCATCGCTAAATGATAAGTGAGACTCTGGTCAATCAGAGTGGCAGAGAAGGATTTTGAAGTCAGTGCGTACTACACGGCCCCACACACGGGGTCATTCGCAATGTAGATATGGATGGCCCAGCGACACTTGAGCGGAACATCGTTGAGATCGCAATCCGCTCGCGATGGCGGTCAAACGAATCAAGAACACAGGATCAGTTATCATTGCTTTCGACGTGTTAAAAGTGCCCAATTTTGTCAGATATGGGCCAAGCCTGGTCCGGTCGTTTTCTGTATCGAAAGCAGTTCGATGTATGTTATGTGTGTGGCAAGCTTGGACATCGGGCGGATGTCTGTCCGGTACCCGATTGTTTTGAATGCCAAGGATGCGAGGCTCGGAACCCCGAAGAGGATCACAATTGTGGGCCTTGATGCAAGCTTTGTGGCGAAGGACTTTCTGACCACGGATAAACAATGCGGACAAGGATACCAGCTTCCCTACGTCGTGCATGTTCAATGACAGGAGAGAGCCAGGGTAGAACTAACGGCGGAACAGGAGGCAGTCGAGATGGTGCAGCTAGTGAGCGCCCGCCAACGCTCTAAGGGGCGCTTGGGCTCTAGGAGCCTTTCCAGATCCAGGCAGCGGCCATCGTCTGGGACTCCAATCACCACTAGCCGCTCCGATTCAAGAGAGGCGCGGGTGCGCTTTCCTGTAGCTGGTGGACGCGGCGGCACAGCTGGAGGCCAGACCACCTGGGCTGACAAGGTGAAGGGTGGCATCAGCGCCGGCCGAGCGCGTGAGCAGCGCCAGGAGCATGTGGATGGTAATAAGGATAGGGATAGGATTGCCCAATTGGAGAGAGAGAATCATACCTTAACAGCAGCCCTTGACGGGCTTATCAACGAGATAGCTCAACTTAGGAACGGTTTACGTTCCGTTAACAGCGGTAGCTTAGGACAGGCTAGGAAACATGATGACTCGGTTGAGGTAGCGTGGTCTGTGGAGGTCGCAGAAGAGAACATGGCTGACGAGGAGACGCCTGCTCCGAAAAAGAGGGCCCTATCCTCGACGGTGCGAATTCAGGGCAAAGACGGTTCCGAGCTTAAAGCAATGATGGCGCCATTGCAAGAAAGCGTAAATCAGATCATTAGTAGACTGGAGCGGATAGAAGAGTGGGAAACTATCACGGATGAGAGATTAGGCAAAATTTAATTATACCTAAACGAGACGGTTATGGAGCGGGAGTGCACTCGGTCGCTAGCCCAGCAGGGTAAGTCGCCGAGTAGACTTGAGCTCAAAACTAGTTCACCAAATTTCCGTGGTCAAGATGGCTCTATTAAATAGTTCATTTAGTATTTGGCAGTGGAATTGTAGGAGGTTCAATCATAATAAGGCGTCTCTGCAGCAATTTGTTAGAACGCATGGTGTGAAACCTCAAGTTATTATGTTACATGAAACACCGACGTCTAACGTGACCTTAACGGATTTCAAAGGGGATGTTAAGGATAATGAACAGGGCAAAGGACTCGCTACTCTCATTAATAGGAGGTTGGCGAATATTAGACATAATCTTCTCATGGCGGATCGCAACATTGAATATATTATGGTGGAAGTAATTTTAGGTCGGCAAAGTTCCTGTCAGAGGAGTGTTTACCTGCTTAACCTCTACAGTAGCGCCCGGGACACGAATCAGGGTTTCAAATCTCTCTTATCCAAGGCAACTATTCTGGCTAAGGATGCGCCGTTGCTTATTGGAGGGGATTTTAATGCACCCTAACATGTGTGGAAGTATGTTTATAGCACTATCCAGGGAGAGGCTGTGGCACCAGGCACTAGACTTGAATTTAACTCTGATTACAGACCCTTCGTATCCTACAAGATGTGGCACGTCAACATGTAGAGATTCGACACCTGATCTAACTTTTGCTCTGGGGGTCTTGGATTCGTCCTGGTCCATTTCTAATATAGATTTTGGTAGCGATCATTACATACTTATGATTACTTTGGTAGTGGCTAATAAAAAGGAATGCACATTCAGGATGGTTGTCTGGGATGCCTTTAGGAAACGAAGAGCGCAGAGAATCGAAGACGCGGGAAATGAGTTGACCTTGGAGCAATGAACTAGTCAGCTTAAAAGTGACGTTGATGCGTCCAGTAAAGAATTTCAGACCGATATTGACACCGAACACGTGAATAGTCGCCTGGTGCATTTGTTGGAAGCGAAGCAGTCGATTTTAGCGAGATGGAAAGGTCAGAGATTGAACAGACGGCTTATGAAGTGTATAGCAGTGGTTAATCAGGAAATTGAGGACCATTGTCGGGCATTGTGCAAGTCGCAATGGGATGAGGTATGCAATTCTATTGAGGGTCGCATTAAGGGGGGAGGTGCCTGCAGTTTGCTCAGACATTTACTAGATAAGACAAACACTAAATCTAATCAAAAGACTGTCATAGGTAAGCTGGTCCATCAGGCGTGGCGGGACTCCACGGAGCCGGAGTTGCTGAAGGATTTGGCTGAGAGATATCTTCCGTTGGAAACCTGACACCTGACACCTGACGTGATTTTGGAATATAGCGGAGAAGAATATACAATTATGGATGAGGAATTTACTGGCAGTGATATAAGAATGTCACTGTAAAATCTTAATGGTCGATCGGCATCAGGGCCGGATGGTATTACGAATAAAATGTTACGGAATTTAGACCACGGGTCAATTGAGTTCCTTACGCGGGAGATCAATAGCCGATGTAAGGAAGACTCTTTCCGAGAAGAGTGGACCTTGCAACTACTGTTCTGATTCCCAAACAGGGGAAGGCCATAGGGCTTGAAAATCTCAGAACCATTTCCCTGACATCGCGTTTGGGGAAAGTCACTGAGAATGTCGTTTTAAATAGGCTAACACGTTACGTTGAGGGCAATGGGGTCTTTCCGCGCTCGATGACAGGATTTCGGCCCGGCCTCTCGACTCAGGATGCTATGATTAGGATTCAGCATCAGCACCTTGACCATCGAACAAGGGATCATCATCATCATCAGCCTGGTTATGCCCACTGCAGGGCAAGGGCCTCTCCCATACTTCTCCAAACTACCCCGATACTAAGGCACTAATTGGACTTGATGTGGAAAAAGCTTTCGATAAATTCCGACATTCCTTCATTCTATTGGTGCTACCGGACTTGAATGTGGGGCAGCGGCTTTTCCATTTTGTCAAGGATTTCGTTATGGATAGAACGACATGTCTCACGTTTGGGGAGATAAATTCGGAAGTCTTCAAATTGGGTTGGTGTGGTACTCCGCAGGGATCCGTACTCTCGCCTATGTTATTCAATCTGGCGATGTCGAATTTGGCTAATACACCGGGCATTGTCCAGGGTATTGGCTATTCTATCTACGCGGATGACGTTCCTATATGGAGTGTCAATGGTAGTGACGGAGAGCTTGATGCTAGGCTGCAGAAGGTGGTAACGCTTACGGAAGTATATTTGGGTGTTATGGGGCTCAAGTGCTCCACTAAAAAGTCGGAGCTGTTGATCTTCAAATCTAAGAAGCTAGGTCGTAGGCCGAAGGGTTGGGTACCGGAAGTTGAGCCTTGCATTGGAATCTATACTTAGGAAGGGTCGTTGATACCCAACGCTGAAGCAATCAGGGTCCTGCGTTTTGCACTTTAAGCGAATGTATCGAATATTAGAACCATTCAGCGCATTACCAAGAAGACGGAGGAGGCCATAAGGCTTATGAGAAGGATCTCTAATAAGCACAGGGGTTTAGGAGAAGACGGTGCGATGCGGTTAGTTCAAGCATTTATTATGTGTCTTTTCTCGTATGTGGCAGCTATGTTAAATTGGCATAGGGGGGAGAAAAATGAATTGCAAGCTTTAATCAGACAAGCCGTCAAGGCTGCGCTTGGTCGGCCTGTGACTGCGTCAAACGATATGCAGTTACGACTGGGTTTGCGTAAAACTTTAGATAATATTGCCGAGGCTCAGCGTACGGTTCAGAGGGAGCGGTTGCTAGGTAAACCAGCTGGTAGGTATATTTTAGAGTCAATTGAAGAACCGGTGGATTTGTCGCACGATGGGGCGCCCCTACACGAGTTGAACGTGAGCCTTAAGGCCAATATCATGGTTCGTCCGTTTCCGCGGAATATGCTCTCCGTGCACAATGTAGGGAGGCGGGTCGTGAGAGCTAGGGCTTTGTTGCGAGAGGAAAAGGATCAGGAGGAGGAATCTGCATTTGTTGACGCTGTATGGATTAAAGAAGAAGGTGCTTATTCGGTGGTGGTCGTAGATGGCAAAGGGAGCGTTAGAAATGCCGCTTCCATTTATACCAAAGATCCGGGGATTGCTGAGCAGGTGGCTATTGCTCTAGCACTAATTGATTCAAGAAGTGTTTTGATGTTTAGTGACTCGCAATCTACAAATAAAGTCTTCTCGGGAGGACTTATTTTGGAACCGGCTAATTGACGGCTGCAGGGTAGGCGTATCACTTCGCATACAGTTACTTAGTTCCCGGCGGACATGAGAAGAGCGGAGGGAGCCCCGCGTAACCTCAACGAGGTGGCGCACAGGAGGGCACGATGATTAGTGTGCCGTGTACTTCTTGAAGGGGCCGTATGTCCCGCTCCTGAGTTCAGGGACCAACTGTTAACCTACAACGAGATCACCGAGTACTATTGCTTAGGGCGCAGGGCATTCTCCCTGTCACTTTCTAAATTAATATAACTCTGGCGTGCCTCATAATCAGATCATTGTTTTGGCATGTAAAGGCCCACATTTTAATTTAATTTATTGCCAAGGAAACGCAGAAAAATTTATGGCACAATTACGTGAGTCGATTAGGAAAACTGTGTGCACTTCCACGTCCAGTAGCTGCTGCACGACATTGCGACATTGGCTCATAGTGCTTCGCAATGTTATCCTTTAATTACATCATATAATTATTCATAGCAAATTATGTTCGGGCACCCTACAAAGCCAATGTCTTTCATCGATTCGCACAAATTTATCAATGATTTTAATGAAACAAAAGTTGCCCTAATGTGGAACTGAGATTTGAAAGCATTACTTTACTTATTTGAGAACACATTCAAAGTTAGTATACTAGATTACATGTGATGCAATGGGCTATCAACACCAACTTAACTGTGTTTTGAAGCCTATGTCATCAGTTCACCTTAAAGCAGCTGTCAATGCTAAAGCAAATATTTTCTGTGAGTCCTCATAAGCTAAAAGCAATCCACTAACGATGTTATTTAGGTTTTAGAAAATGCATAGCTGAAAATTTTAACAAAGCTAAATTTCCTGTCAGCGATTCCTCAGCACAACAGATGCATCACAATTCCGTCAAAGCAGCTCTGATGGATCTCATATACAAGTGAAATAGAAGAATATAGTGCGATAAAAGGTCGTATGATTCAGTGGAAAATAATTCTGGCATGCAATTGCAAATTGGAAAGCACGCAATAATTTGAATTAAGTCAGGATTGCGCACGACATGTTTTTAGTGCAGAGGCCAATGAAGCGCCCAGGGTATAAAGGGTATCCCAACTAACTTTAGCTGAGCTATCAACAAAAAACAGGATTAAAAAAGACGGCCCAAGATATAAACCTTAAACCTAGGTGTTCGGTCGTCCGACCTAAGACAACATAACACTGTGGGTCTTAAAATCGTGTCTTGTAGCTTGTTTTCAATATTTTTTTTCGTTGAAGAGCTTGGGTAATCTTACTTAAAACACTCTATTATTATAAAAAACGCCATATATTGTCACTATAGGAAAATGCGAGAAAAATAAAACGACACTTTTATTATTTATTTATTATTTATTATTATTTACACTTTTATTTATTTTTTTTTTAATGCGAATCCACAGGCTGAGTCTTGTAAGAAATTGTAACCATATCTTTGTTTCTATCCTTATCTTCTGTAACCCCCCCTTATGTAATACCCCGACAGGGGTCCTTAAGGAAAAATAAATGATGATGATGATGAACACAGAAAGGCGTGGAAATAGCCTGCCTAAGCCACAACGAAATACCAGTAACGCACCACCTATTCAATCACTTCTCAACATCAATCTGCCTGTTGCGACTGAAACAGTTATTCTTTGATAAAATCGCACATAAATGGCTCCAGTGTGTTCAGATGAAAATGTATTGCTTTCCTAAACAGGCAATGCAGGCTTGACATCTTATGACAGTTCCTTTTCTTTAATTTTATTAATGCAGTCTGCGTCATTAGGTGGTATTTTAAATATAGAAGATATCATTTTCTGCCTCCGGTCACAATCCGGTGGGTCTCTCACAAAGGATCTATTTACTCAGAGACTAGTGAATAAATTATTACACGCTGTACACGGTGTTGCCTACACCTAGCTTCGCTAGCTTATCTCGCCTGTTTTAGCTTTCAAAATAATGGAAAGACCTCGTCCGTACGGCTGAGCAATGTCTTAATCAACAATGCTGACAGTCTCGTGGTGTATTGATTTATTATTGGGTTGTAGTCTTTGTAAAATAGAAATGTGCATGGTGTAATTTCGGCTGGTATGACATTAGAGTGCGATATTCCGGATACCAAGAGAGGAAAATTTTCATCTATCAATCCCAGGTTAACCAGGACAAAATTGCATTATTGGAAAAACTTTGTAGATTTGGTTTAGTTTACTCAGTCTCGCCAAAATTCCTATGGTGGAGCTGATTATCTAAAAGACGAGATACCATTTGTGGCAACAAATAGTGGATGCAGCAAAATGGTATGGCTGTGGGAAATATGAACAGGTTACGAAAAACAATGGCTGGAATATCCTTATCTTTAAAAGTAGTTTTTGGCGATAGAAATAAAGGAGGTGTATATTTCCTTTGCCGACAGGATGTAATAATGGTACCTATCTATCTATTCGTAATACAAGAAGACCGTCATAATGAACATTATGTAAGGTCTGCTCAAACGTTCCCATAAGAACTTTCCTCGGAGAAAATAAAAAAGGAAGAATCCAGTCTAGTGTACATTGTGTTGGTTACCGCGGAAACCTACATTTGAGATTTCATTGCCGTGGAAATTATCATCATTTATCAGCAACGTCTTCAGTGCACCTCCGGCGCTATTTCATATTATTTTCACTGTCCTTTCTTTTACAGCACAGCTGCATTTTCGCTCCAATGAGTGCAATATCTCTGGGCTTCGTGTATTACTAATAAAAGTTAATTGTTTACTTAAACAGACGTCAGAGACATGGAAATCATACACCTTCGAAACTACTTATAAAATCCCACTTAGAATATGAAATATATACATAGCTTAGAAATTTCACCCGGTTGACTCAAGTATTTATGTTGCAGCGACCATCCGTCTATTCGTCGTCTTCGCTCCTTTAGAAATCAGTTTGCCTCGTTTGTAGTGCATCGACGAAGGGGGGTCATTGCCCCCTGCTCGACCAACGGGGGCGTATTGCGACTCGGGGCCACGGAGGAGAGAGGTACTGTTGGAGCCGACGAGGGCGAGGCGAAAAGTTTTATACAGTATGTACAATGTAGCAGGTAATAGCAGGTAATATCATAAAGTAGCGGATCCAAAGAGCGCACCAGACCGACTGGGCGGCTGGAGGCGACTCCCTCTCTCTCCTAACAATGGCCGACTCTGCCTGAAATCCTTTTGGGAGTCCCACCGTCGGCAGGAACGTGGCAGCACTGGTGCTGACGTCTGGCACATCGCTTCCTTCTTTCGTCGAGCAATGAGCTCCAGCTGCATAAACCCGGTCTCCACGGCAACGCTCAGCGGTTCGGTGGAATTTGGAAGTCTGCCAGTGGATTCGCCGTGGTGCTCTGTCCCCCCGGGCAACACAGTTCGACCCACCGAAAGGGTTCTGCAGTTTCCTGGTACTTTGTCGGTTGTCACCAAGGGCAACCACTTCAGAAGAACGAGGTGGGGATGGGGGAGCCCCCGCTGCCTCGATATAGGTGCGCAGTGTGCCACAACAGGAACCACCATAGCCACTCAGCAAACCTGCTTGTATTTCTGATAAACCCAGTCGACTAGTCGTTCTAAACCCGTCGAAACGTGTAATGCTTGCCTCCACTAAACCAACCTCGAACAATAATATGGTGTATATTATTATTATTATTTTTATATTATAGATTTCTCACTAATTAGTGTACCAGAATACCACATTTTACTTCTACTTGTCACGTTGCTCTCGTGGCACGTTTACTTCACTAAAAGGTTCTAGAAACAGCGAAGCACATTCCATAAGCGTATGCGTTTTCTATTGCCACACCGTGTATGTCTTACTAGCGAGGACCAACTTGACCACGACCTGTTGTTATGGGCGAAGTTGGCGATTTCGCGATGGACGCGTCTCTGCTTGATGCACCAGAGTATATTGCCCCACTTCCTCCTATATAATATAATTATTATTAGTGTCACTGTCGATTACACGAGCACAGTTCATAGAAGCAAAACGTTGCGATGACGGATTTATGATGTAACTAACATGCATCCAAATAAATGTTTGTGTCTGTTATCTATCCAAGGCTGCTTGTGAAGACATAAACTAGATAAACCGCAAGTTTTTGAAGATCTTCATTGTCGAGTATAAACACATTAGACTGCTTGAATAGGATGCAGACGCAGCTGAGTTTGCCCGGAAACCACAGGTACAAATTAAGGGAAGTGATCAATCATTTTATGGTTCGCTGTCAAATGGTGTTCGCAAACCGCACTCGTTTTGAACTGTCACTTGTAATAACAGCGGATGCCAGCTAAGCACTCCTTTATTTTTAGGTTAGTCTATGTTATATGTTATGGCAGCTGTTATCTTAACATCGCGTTGTGTTGTAATGGCACACAGTCTTTATGCGTTATCTTTTTGTTGAGAACGAAACGAATGAAACGAAAATTCGCCAACCATTGCGGTACTCCCTACTGCGAAATTTGAGCGCAGCTCTATACGCGTCCTTCTTTTGCGATGTAAAGGTTGGCACGCACAATCTGCTTCCTGCGGCACGTCGCAAATGGAGAAAACAGTGGGGTAGAGTGCCTCGTTCATCCAGAGATAGCGAGAAGCCTTGTGTGCACGACGGGTGGTCGCGATTCATAACCGCCGCCGCAGATTGACCTGCCAGAGGACACGCGCTACTCGGACGCCATCTCGCAGCCATCGTCGCCGCTCTACACTTTTCTTCTCGGGCTTTTGTCATAACCTCCTCCGCTTTCTGACTCGCATCTTTCATCTCCGGCTATGCTCCGCGTTCGCTTTTTCATCATTTGCTCGTTCACTGCATTGTTCTTTTTAGAGCAGCACTCTAAAAGAAGCAACACTACCAATTCTACGAAGGTTGCGAATTACCAACTGATCTTATTCAAGAAAAGCAGGAGTATATGTGGTAATATACGCAGTCACTTAACTTCAGGAAACTGTGCGTAGAATTGCTCTAAAAAAGGAATATCTGGAAAATCGGTCGCGACTTAACAATTTAGTAATTTATGGTCTTCCTGAAACACCCATCGAAAGCACTGATCAGCTGTTTAAATCAGTCACTGATCTCTTGACAACTAAGGTGGAAGTCATTTGCGAGAAAATCGAGCGGTGCCACAGACTTGGAAGACGGAAACTGGAAAAAGAAAGGTCTATGATATTTAGGCTCATAGACTATAGGACCAAGATCGAAACACTAAAAAACGCGCGTAAACTAAACGGATCCAAGGTTCCCATTAGCAAAGGTTTTTCCATATGCGTACACAAGATGCGTAGCTGAGAAAAAACTTCAGCAAGGCACGGTTGCACTACAACTCGCTTATCGTGGATAACATTCGCTACATTTGCGACGATGCTAAAAAATCTATTGTAAAGACAACTGAGAAGTTAACGAGAAGTCTCCCCACCAGCATTTCCAATTGACTGCAATCTAACTGGCGATTGACGCTACTAATTGTAAATGCGTGTAGTGTATTAAATAAAACAGATGACTTTAACTGTCTTGTCGATTGTCACGATCTAACTTTTGTTTGTGTAACCAAAACTTGGCTCAGCGAAGTCATTTCTGATGTTGAATCTTTGCGTTCTGTCTACACAGTTCTACGGAGAGATAGACCGCTTGGGTGAGGTGGCGGCGTGGCTCTCTTTTTTAACAACGGCATCCAATTTTCCGCACTTCCAGAACTCCCAAATATTGAATCACTTGAGGAAAAAGTTAAAATCGGTGTTTGGTCGCGGTTTTGGGTGTGATATACCACCCGCCCAGTACTGGCGATACCGTTCCTACCATTTGTGAATACATAGTTAAACACAGGCTCCATTGCTGTGTGTCCATACTGTGCGCTGATTTTAATGTCCCGAGAATAAACTGGACTTCTCTTTCTGTAGCTGGACGTGACAAATTACTATGCGAGTTTTTGATTACTTTGGCTGCTTCATTTGACTTAACTCAGGTTGCCACTGTTCCTACGACTGAAGATTCCATCTAAGATCGTGTCTTTGGGAATGAGACACTTTTATGTAACGGCTTGGAATGTGAAAAAACTGATGGTCTCTCTGATAACCAAAGCGGTCTTCGCTACATTTATTCTGGCGGCTGCCGTCATAGCAACTGTTTTCAAAACAGTGTTGAATTTTAACTGGGCGGATGATATTGCTATTACTGTTTTGCTGGCAACATCTTTTGATCAATTCTTGACTTAGAGTGCCCACTGTGACTTCAATACCTTACTTCAGTACTTTCACAACGTTGCCCAAGAGCGCATTTTGAAATTTCTTCCGAAGAAATGTATAAAACGTAACTTGAAACGCCCCTCGTACACCAGGTGTATCATCTAACTTACGTGATGAGTCGAACGGCTTCGCAAGCATCGGAACTCCCCACCTAATTGGAAGCATCATTGTTTACTAAGTTCACTGAAATCGTCATTAAAAACTAATATACGTGATGCGAGAGGCTTCTGTTATAACAATACACTGGTTATGCTCATGAAAGTTAACTCAGCGAAATGTTTGAAAACTATTAACCGAGTATCTCCGGTTTCATCTATATTTGTTATTCACGACCAACCAGGTTCTGATCCTTCTTTTATATCTCAAGCATTCAGCAACTACTTTATATCTGCCTTTGTCTCTCACGATGGTACTAACCCAAGCTCCAGAGCACACGAGATGGTGCAGCGCATTTCTGATATGCAAATATGCATAGCAGGGGTTTTTAACCTAGTGCTTTATATTGACACAAACAAAAGTGATGGACCTGATGGTGTTCCAAATGAATTTTTCAAAAGGTACTCGAAATGGGTTTCACGTTACCTTACGCTTATTTTCCAAAAATCGATTAACTCATGCTCTGTTCCTCGTATCTGGAACATTGCCACTGTCATCCCGGTATTTAAATCTGGCAACAAACCGATGCTTCCTAATTACACACCTATTTATTTAATTAATTCATGATGTAAGTTATTAGAGCATATCATTCATACACATGTGAGCAGGTTTTTAGCTGATAATAGCATCATCTCTCAGTGGCAACATTGCTGGCCACTCAACGATGACGCAGGTCATCGGATTCACTCATGACGTTGCGTTGGCACTAAACTCTCGTGGACAGATAGATGCTACCTTTAGAGATTATGCGAAAGGATTTGATACAGTCTGTCACAAAAAGCTCTTCGGTAAACTATGCTCGATTCTTAAAACCGACAAACGACTTGCTTGGCTGACTAGCCATTTGGATTCGAGGTCTCAGATTGTTTTATCAACGCTCATTCGTCTTCAGCTACCGTTACTTCAGGTGTTCCCCAGGGCTTGGTCGTGGGGCCATTACTATTCAATATATTTATTAACAATGCCGCCGAAGTCATTAGTAACACCCAGGTCAAACTTTGTATGTCTGCTGACGACTGTGTGCTTTATACAAATGTTACTAGCATTCAAGTCCAACTCGAGTTAAATAGCGTTTTCCTTCATTTTGCCGCCGGAGCCATTCCTGACAAATGTCGATTAATTTTATGAAAACAGTATCGATGACTTTTTTAATAAAAAAGAGCCTTTTTATTTCGCTTACAGTTGCGGAAGCAAATACCTCCAGTACGTCAAGGAATTTAAGTATCTTGGAGTCACTTTCACGACTAACTTAACATCACACCAGCACGTTTACTTCGTTTGTTCTAAAGTGCTTCAGAAGCTTGGTTACGTCAAACGCACGCTGAAAAATTCTACTAAAGAGTCCAAACTCACGGCCTACAGAATGCTAGTTTGACCCCCCCCCCCCCCATCTTTGAATGCACCTCTGTAATTTGGTCATCTCACCATGAATGTGACATGGATAACGTTGAAGCTGCACAAAAAAGCGATACGATTTATATACGGCAGGCACGATCGCCATTGCTCATCCTCCTCGCATGTTCAGTTGTTATCCCTACAGTCGCTGGCTTAGCCAGGCACATGCGATCGTCTTATCATACTTCACAGAATCGTCAGTTCTTCTGTTTATGCCTCTGTGCCTATATATTTCGTCACCATCTCTGTGCGCAGCACCAGGCGCACTGATTCGATGAATATTGTCTTGCTTAGATCGCAACTTAACTGCTTTAAATTTTCTTTCCATCCGTCAATAATCGAATTGTAGAACTAGCTTGAAGGATCCGTTAAACGACTACCTACGGAACGATTTTCTGCAGATGTGAATAAATATATATATTCTGTTATTACTGATTCGTTATCTTCATTTTGATCTACATTCTGTCAACCTGTTTGGATTTTTTGAGTGGTCATTTAGCCTGTTACATTCCGCAAACGTGTTCTTGTATCTTCGAAGTTTTGCAATGACCTACCCCTGCTATGTCTCGTATGGAGACAGCAGTATTTATAAATAAAAAATAGGTGTGTACCATGACCACCTTTGTCACAAAAACAATCAATGATGTAATGTAGAGCGTGAACAGCAAGAACAACATAAAATTTAATTTTTTATATAAACGCGGCGATATCTTCGTTTTTCGTTTTGTTTTTCAAAGGCGCATTTTTTCATTGCAAAATCTATCTCGACGTCCGTTGGTAAAATCAATGGAGCACTTATACCATGTGTATTTTCATTGTGTTACTCGCTGCGCGCGTCCCTAACCTTTCTTTCCGTCTCAGTTTTCGCACTAGCAACAGCCTGTCTTTAACAGTGCATAACGTTTCCACTGTCTTCTGTTAGCAAGTTGCTGAATGCAGTCATCTACTGGCAACTGCACCTGTATTGGCGCAGCCTTTCATTCATACTGCTCCTGGTATGTCCGATTTATGTTTTGGCGCACGATAACGGAATCCTGCAACTAACAGCGCTGGCGCATTCTGCAACCATGCGCACCTGTTCTGCTTTGGAGGCATTCTGGCTTCTCCTTTCTTTATTGTTTTTAATTAAGGCGCCGTAACGTAAATATGTACCAGACCTTTTTATTCCGATTCTGCAATCAGTCCGCGATTGGTCAAAATTTTTTTGGGACCACTCCCCCTTCGCCTGTCTGTCATGCGACGGCAGGAGAACCGCGATAGCTTCCAATCTAACATGACGTATACAAATTCATTACGCGGGATTCGACCGAACAAAAGAAAAATAATTATTTCTGATTCCACACCATTTCGCAATTAACCCAATGCTATTGGTCAAAAGGTTTCAGGCTGCAACCACTTCACCTGTCTGTCACTACACGTCACAAAACCGCGTAAACTCATTGCGTCAAAGTGGCGTGTACACTATAAAGATGCATTCATATGCCAAACAAAACTGGATTTTTTGTCAATAGCTACAGGCAGCCCCATTCCGAAAGGAATAGAATATGACTGTCGCCGATCGCTCAAACACTGGATACTCGCACTTGCTGGCGAGCATGCGTTTATCTTCGTTTAATAAATCTTTAGGCGCGGCAGTATAATGTTATTGAGCACTCTCGGCACGTATACGACGTCGATCTGCCAACTCTCCCTTGCTGAGGAACCGTTTTAGTGGCATTTTTTTCACTGCCCGCTGCATGGCGCGGCAATTTTTGACCAGCCACCGCAAGCTAAGTAAAGGAAAGTGCACCAATGGCAGAAGCCGGCGCCTCCTTCTTCATCCGGTTCTCTGTTTTCAGTGCGCTTCCTTGGCCCCATCGAAGCCCTCTCCACTTGAGCCTGCTCCTTGCCTCTTGTCAGCCAATTAGATAAGAAGAACCGCTAAATGTAGGTAATGTTATTAGTTTTGAAAGCAAACAAAAGTGACCTCCGATAAACGAGGAAAGCGTTTGATTGGGCTGTTCAGGCAACGCTGCAGGTAACCGCCCGATGCTTGCGTCGGCGCTTACATACATTTGACGTCAGGATATTGGAATAAAACATATTGGAATAGTTTTACGTTGCACTGCCCTTGATAACTTCTTTCCACATACTCTTTCGTTTGTGAACGGTGCTGAATAACTTGCAGACTTGCGGTTCTTTGGCAATCGTTTGTGCAGCAAGTTACGCAGTACGGTAAGAGCACACGCTTTCACATACATCGCTGCGACCCGCCGTGGTTGCTCAGTGGCTATGGTGTTGGGCTGCTGAGCACGAGGTCGCGGGATCGAATCCCGGCCATGGCGGCCGCATTTCGATGGGGGCGAAATGCGAAAACACCCGTGTACTTAGATTTAGGTGCACGTTAAAGAACCCCAGGTGGTCGAAATTTCCGAAGTCCTCCACTACGGCGTGCCTCATAATCAGGAAGTGGTTTTGGCACGTAAAACCCCATAATTTAATTTTTTTTACATCGCTGCTTTCTTTTTGCTACTTTTTCCGCTGTTGTCCACTTTCAGCATTACAGTTTCAGAATATTGCGCAAGAATGCTACTGGGGCAATCTTTATTGATCAGCCTGTTTATCTGTACTTTTAAACTTTTTTCTCTGGCATGATAACATTATCGCATCGATAGCTCGGAGGTACATGTCAAGGCAATGTCTCTGTTTATTACTTCTGAGCGGCCAGAGGGAAAAGCTGGAATTACGGTTTGCAAGCCTCAGTCAAGTGGCTGTGATTTTCGCGTTTTAATGAAACTTGTTGCGTAAATCACACCTTTTTGTACACTTTTCGCCAGGGAGTATCAATGAAATCGCAACAGATGACATAATTGGGTTTGTTAGTATGGCGCACAAAAAAAAGGCGAAAGCAAGGCGGCATATCAGTCTACAGTTACAAGGTACAGGACAAAAATAAAGCAAATATGCAGCTGATGAAAAACAAATACCACCATGTCGGTTCCAAAAATGGGCAACGTTATGAACCTAGTTAAATCTTGGCATATCAAATCTTGCATTCGTATTCATGCATTGGTATCCAAACGTCAACCTTGTGTATATGCAACACCTTATTTTGTCCTTTTTCCTCTACAATATTACACACAACATTGTTGTCACACATCTCGGCATATTATTTTATGGTATGTTTCCTTCTACAAAACTCATTAATGAATTGACATATATATAAATGTGCAGCTAGCTTGATAATGAGGCAAATGTATGCTACAAAGTTTCCTATGGAGGTGGAGAGAATAAATTTTTAACGTTTCATTTTTTAAGACATTTGCTGAGCCTATAGAAGAAAAAATGATGATTGTTTAATAGAAAGAAAGCCCTTTCATATAGCCAATACTTGCCCGAACAGGTTTTGTATTGCACTTTTCAGTTTGCAGTTATTTCTGCTGGCATCACAGCTAAATATTGGAACACCTTTATGCATAATGATGTACATTAGAACTGCTTTATTAGTTAAACGATGCTGAAATGCTCAATCCACTGTGTTTTAGACGTGCAAGCAAAATTTACAAATTTAAAAGTCGGACTTTGACTTCTTTTAGAGTTGGTGACACACCATACGAGAAATATTTAGCTTTAGAGTCAGAATGATTTGCGCGTGAGCTAGTTGGTATGTATCATTCTTTGTAAACAGGACAAGAAAGAGCATGGGACCAGCGCTGGTCCCATGCGCTTGCTTCTCCATGTTTTTTGGCGCAGTTTAAAATAAATAGCTCTAGAGCTCCAACCTACGTAAATCGGAAAGCACGAATTATTTTTCTTGACAACGTCTGACCAAAAGTGATTTAAATTTTGTGTGCCTAAAATAAAAAATAAAAAGCAAGTGACTGTAGTAAGCGGTATCTTTTCATTAGTACTGTCAGTTCTAACTTCCCGCACATGACGACACATCAAACCATGGCTAGCCCATCTGCAGTTTACTATAATAAACGCAGGCCCTGTCTTGTTTTACCGAACAAGTTTCGGGCGGCTGCGAGACGCGGTGGTGTGACAAGCCTATAACGAGTGCGGTGCGCGAAGTGAATTGTCGTGAATTTTGAGATGAAGAAATGAACACATAGACTGTGCGCGGCCATGAGTCTACTGCGTTACAAAAGTTGACGACGTCGAGCAGCGGCAAGCACGAGGACACGCGGCGCTGGTGAAGAAAATAACGTGATAATTATCCAATCTGAAAAACCCACGAAGCTGCCAAGAAGCAATCACTGGTAAAGACGGAGCTCCGAAAATCACAAATCCGAAAAGTACACAAGGGCCAGAGCAGAACAAAAGCGAGACACGTTCCAGGAAGTTCCAGGAAGTGACCGACCAAGAAGGACGGCCACCGGACCGGAAGATGAAGACGGAGTTGATCGAGTTGCGGACCCGAGGCAGGGCACCTGGCGAGCTGTTCGCGTGCTTGGCGACTTCGCCAGACCGCGAGCTTCTATCCGAGGCCAGTGGACACTTGCGCCCCTAGTCAGAGCGCGAGCGGTCGGGCTACACGTCCGAACGTGCTTACAGCTGCCTGGCCAGAATGTCCTGGTCTCCCGCCGCTTCTACCTTAAAGTTCTAGGCAAGGAGCCTGCGTCTCCTGAGGCGCATGGACACACCCGTGCGTCCGTCATTCATGTTCCGTAACCCGGCACCACCGGTGCTTTGGTAAGAACTAAACCGTCTACTTCACTGCCTAACTCGCCGCCTTTCAACGTTGTCTTCTTTTTGTGTTGACTCTATACTGCATGCTTGAATTTGCGTTATGTAATAACTCTACGCAGTGTGTTGGCGCTACTCTAATTTGAGTTGTAATTGTATCTAGCTGGGTTATTATTCTTTATAAGTGTTTGCTGTCGCTTCTTTTAGCCTTGGTGTAATAAATGTCTTATGCGCTTTCGTGGTATGGATGGCTTTGCCCTTGATTGCGTTCTCTGGGGTTCTGCCACAGAGACCTGTTCAAAACATTAGAAAAAGAATCTGCATCACAAAGCCACATCGCGCCAATGAGCAAGACAGCAGAACAAAGTTTGATACCTGACGGCAGCTTGAGGCATGTTCGCATGGTAAGTGAAGCTTCACGGAAAGGAATTCCTGTAGTAGCCACCACACGGTGCCGAAACATTTCGGGCTTATATATGCGGCTAGCGCGTGGACCGAACCCGTTACGTGAGGCCATTAGCCGTTTGATGTGCATGCGATCGTGTGTTCTGCCGAGCTTTGTTCACTTTTGCACCGCATTCGCCAAGCTCCCACTTCCCTGTGCCTCTAGGGCAACACATGTAAGGTGTGTGGGGTAAGCAGGGCTCATTGCTTAAACACCGCTTCTCTCCTGATTCTCCCGCGTGGTTCTTGCGTGTAGGAAATGCATCATTTCCTGTCAAAAGCAGGAAAACTCCAGAGCTGTCACTTACTTGCAGAGTGCTTATCTTCCAGAATCTGACGTACCATGCTTCCAGTATTTGAGAGCACATTAGCATGAATCCACATAAGGCGGCAAAATACTCTCACATCATCCTTCCTCCGTGGAGCAGTACCTGGTTTGCAGCGTTATATACGCGCTGATTTCACGCCCCTTGCCTCTTCGAGTCCCACCAAAAAAAGGGAGACCAAAGCAAACCTGCGTACATGTGAATTTGCCATGGTGGGATACCTAGGCACACACATGAGCACACACTATCATAACAAAATCGCTATTATGCCCGGACAACATGGTCGCTACAGAAATACCGCATTGCGTCCCCCACACTTTTTTTTTCTGGTGCGCTGACTGGCTAGCGCCTCTCATCACTTTTTAAATAGAAGCTTTCTTTGCCTCTTCTCCCGAATTTCGGGGCGCTGCTGCTGCTGTGGTCTTGCTATCGCAGGCCACGGGGTTTATTACAACACCACGAGATGGCGCTCGCCTCCGCACGTCCGAACTTACATTCGGAAATGCGGTTGCTTGCTTGAAATCAGGGGTACAACTAGGACTCGAAGGCAACGAAAGTTGAGTGGGACGCCTCGCATTGGGCGCTCACGGGACGACTACAAATGAAGTTCTGCAGGATGATACGGGCTGCACAAGATTTGAAGTGAGGGAAGCTAAGAGTCAAATTAATTATGAAGAAAGACTGAGGAATATGGAAGAAAATGAATGTGCTGGGATTGTGTTCAGGTATTTGTACATGAATAACATTGATTCAGAGTGGAGGAAGAGAACTAAGGAGCTTTCCACCAAGTATGCGGCCTGTACGGTGAGCAACACACAATAAAGACTGCAAAGCAGAAACTCAAAGAGGTTGAAATAATCTCATAGGTGGCGACTATAGAAAAGAATGCTGCCATGGAGTAACAACTTAAAATGAAAAAAAAAAACGAAATCAGGAAAGAAACAATGTATGATAACTCAAAGGGAAGCTCATTACTTTTTGATGCCACATCAGGATGTGTTAGAACACACACTTATAAAACAAGATATAAGAAGGAACAAGAAGCATGTGCTCGGTGCGATAAAGCTGAGGAAACGATGGATCATGTTGTATTGGAATGTGAAGATATCTGGGCCGCTATTTTTTAGCGATGCCTTATGCCTTATTCTATGCTATTCTTATCATCCACCACACACGGCCGCCTGATCCCGTTGATAATGTGGGTAGACCATCGCTCTGACCACTGGCCAAGCGCGAAAAGCCTGAAAAAGCATAGAATCGGAAAAGCCATCGCTACAAAATACCGGCCCTGATCTGCTGTCGATTTAGTAATCAATGGGCTCCTTGAGCCCCTTCGGTTCATAGAGAGCAGAGGAAAAGTAAACATGTGCGCAATAGAGATTACTGAGAGGCGATTGCAACATTGGTGGAAGAAAAGTAGGGGAACGACAAACATCGGAGGCACAGAAAAACAAAGTTCACACGAGAAGTTCAGAAAATTTGGTTATGGGAATTCATGGCGGCTTCTTTTTCGCTTTCTTTTATTCATTTTTAACATAGGACATTTGACAATAAAAAAGATAACAAGAGTTTGGTGGCGCAACCCACCAAGCTCTCGGTGGTTCCAAAGGGTGCGCTCATAACATCCATCCGTCCATGCGTCCAACGAGTTTATCGTCACTCTCTTGCGTGACGAGGATTTTTATTTGATATTCTGTTCGTTTGATTTTAGGAGTGTCAGGTTAGACAAGCAATCTTAATACATTATTTTTAATGCTTTTCTGTTTGTAACGCTTCTCCCTTAGATATATGTAGCGAACCAATGATTGTATTTTTCTTCCGCAAGTAGGGCTACTTTGCACAGCGCCTTGTCAGTGCGAGATGATGGGTGGTACTACGGGGAACCCATGCGTTCATTGTTGTAAGTGCGAGTGCTCTTACGCGTTTGAGAAAGAAGGTTTGAGTCAGTAGGCGAAGCGAATGGTACACATTCTATCTGTCGGATATCTGTGCTAGGGTCATGGCTAGCCGTCTCAAGTCGGAGAAGGATAATCTAGCTAAGTGGATTAGGAAGTTCGAAGATGAACTCGAGATTGAACAGAAGCACAGAAAGGTAGCAGATGAAAAGCTAGCCAACATAGAAATTAAGCTGAGGACCACCATTCGGCTAAGCAATGGTGAGGGCTTCGATGCGAGCATCGCGAACGGCGCTGCCTCCGAAGCGAGAACAAACAACCAAGGCGATACCACCACGGCAGTAATCAATGGCGGAAACGTCAGTGGTAGTCACGAAGGGCCTGCCGCTGAAGGGGCAGCGGAAGAAGACAACAAGGCAAAGGGCAAGGATAAGACAGGATAGGAGAGCATCGCGCCCTCGGGTGCAGTTTTCAGTGGCGAGGAGGAGGAAAAGCGTCTATAGTTGTCATTGTTGGCGAGTCGAACATGGTAAAGTAGAACAGGCGATAACAAAGAGGGTAGGAGCAGGCAAACGAGTACAGGTTAGTGCGCTTCCGGGAAAACGAATTGTTAGCGAAGGCCAATGAACACATCTGAAACACAATGGAGAGGCACCTAGTGGTGATAATGGGTAGAGTGAATGACGTGCTGCAAAGAAGAGCGACAGTGATCACCAAACAAATAACCAAACGGGTCACCGACCTGCAGAATGTTTCAATGGTAGTACAAATCATGGAAATACAGTCGCAAAGGTACCAGAGGTTGAAAAGCAGCGGTATGCAAGTGAAAGGGTAGTGCTTGCAGTAAAATGGAAACCTGGGCGCTAGCTAAGGCAATCAATTTTACGGTCACTGACATCAACTGACAGGTGCGTCGAGCAGGCTGCGAAGATACTTTGTGCGTCACGGGATACATTTTAGCGAACGTGTAGAAACATTGGCAGGACGTCGGTTCACAGCGCGTGCTGTAGATTTTTGATGCGAACTCCAGATAATCAGAAAGGAAGATCAGTTATTGACTGTGGCGACACACCAGTAAAGGACTGAATTAGACGACAGGCGGTTGGAAGAAACGCACAAATGACAAAAATGGAGAAGGCAAAATTTGTTACATAAACATGCAGGGTAGTCGCAAGCAAGAAGAATGGCAGGAAATTCAAACGCATCTCTAAGACGAAGCGATTAACGTGTGCGCCTTGACCGAAACGCATCTACAAGATTTGAAGCAGCCGTCGGTTATTGACATTTCGTATGGGAAGGGTGCTACAGAATGAATGGGCCAACGAAACGCGGAGGCGGAGACATGCTAATTAGGTGAGGTGTGAATTGTCGAAGGGTAAAAAGACAGGTCAGGAGCATTTATAAATTATCGGCACATGATTGGCACGTGGCTGGGAGTAGCTTACCTATGGACAGGTAGTGATAGCAGAAATAAAGATAAAGAATTGATTGACTCCAATAGAAGCGATAATAATAAGTTCAAGAATGGCTAAATTCAGAGCTCGAAGTACACTCTCAAGCAAAATTACACCCTATGGGTCGTATCTTGCCACACAACAGTAATCGTCATCTGTCTTGTCCGCATTTCCTTTCTTTAACGCTGCGAGCCACTTACTTCCCAGTCACAAACGGCATGCTCGTTATTAGCATGAAAGCGCATTTTCGACAGGAAAGTAGTGAGCGCAGCGTTTTCAAGAAAGGAAACACAAGCAAGGCAGATGACGATTATTCTTGTGTGGCAAATATACACCCCAAAGGGTGCACATTTCTTTAAGAGTGTACTGGGACACAAGCTAATGAACGAGAAAAGACAGGACGTGGCGCTACTAGCAACTGAACGTTTATTTGGAAGGATCGAGATTAAATAAATGCGACATGTCCTATGCCATCATGCGTTATGAAACGGCATAAAAAACACAAACAAAAACGACAATTTATAAATATTAGTTCGCCCCCCCTTCCAAAAAATTTCACGTGTTAAGTGGTATCTCGAAAAGATATTTGAGTGTCATAAAATGTGCCATGGGATACCATGCTGCCATACCAACTCGCCCATTTTTCACCTCCGACAAGTTTAAGAAATCGGGCCAGGTCATATTAGTGGTAAATAGGAACGCACAAATCCATGAGTTAAACGGATATATTGACTACAACGGTTGTCTAGTGCTGGATTTATGTGATGAACAGAGCCTTATAGCCCTTAACAGGCAGAACAAGTCTCATGGACAGGTTGCAAGGCGTGGCAATAACGTGGCAATGCGGAAACAGGCAGTCAGTATAGACTACGCCTTAATCTCAAAAAGGGGCTCCGAACAACGAGACCATAATGATAACAGGCTGTAGCAGCGCGACTATCGCCCCTAAAGCCGGCGAAGAACAAGAGGGCTCACGCACAGCTAGCACGAGAATAGAACACGCTAGGGCGCTCGACCAGAGCAGCCGTGGTGTGGTACCGCTGCACCATGGCTGGCCGGCCTAAATAAAGCGTGACCACGGCGGCTACCTCTTCGCGCACCTTTAGAGAAATTCGTGACCAATACGACCAAGCCCAGCTATGCCAGCATCAATGCACAAATTGGTGACGTCGGACCACCGAGTCCAGCCACGCCAGCGTCAGCGCATCTACTCTACCAAGGCGAGTGACGGCCTCGCGTGGTCTGGCATACGCCTCACGGTTGTAGGGCGTCCGGAAATTCTGTATCAACATACGGGACACCTGGTTCATTCAACTGGACAGACACTTCCTTCTTAACAAGGTTCCAGGCTCGGAATGCGTTCCAGGCTCTGCTTATCAGACCCCGACCGCGGCTTTTACATGGACTTGTACCGTAAACAGCAGCCGGCATAGAACAACGCCCCCAAGAGAAATTCGGCAATAATGGAACACTGAGAACCATGCGGATACCATAGGTGGTAGGTGATCAGGAGTATGTCGAAAGACGTGGTGGTTCTAGGATCCACATTTAGAATTGTGGTTATTAGCTCGAAGCCACGGGTACAATCAAAACTCGACGGCAACCAAAGGTAAGTTGATGCCTCTCAACGGGCGCTCACGCGAACACTACAAATGCAGCTATGCAAGTTGATATGGGCTGCACAAGTTTTGAAATGAGAGAAGCTCAGGATAAAATTAATTTTGAACGACTTCGGACTGTGGAAGTTAATAAGCGAGTTGCCAGGTGTTCAAATATTGGTAAAGCAAAACTTTTAATTCACAGTTGAGGATAGAACTAGGAAGCTTACCAGCAAATATGTCACACCTGTAGTAAGATATGGCAACAAAGAACGTCAAATGAAAAGTCAGAGAGGCTGAGATAGTCTCACGGTTTGCGGCAATGGAAAAAACAGAACCTGCTTTAAGTAATTACGTTAAATAAAAAAAACACAGGAAAGATGCATTTCATGGTAACTCAAAGAGAAACTCTTTGCTTTTCGAAGCAAGATGAGATCCTTAGAACACGTACTTATAAGGCGAGGTACAACAAGGAAAGAAGAAGCATGCGCATGCTGCGATAATGCTACGGGAACGATGGAGGTATATTTTATTAGAATGTAAAGTTACCTACCCAGCGTCGGTTTAGGCTCCTCTGGCCTCCTGGAAGTTCTTGGGTTCAGAGATAGGAGGGGGAAGGTAAATATGTGTATCATAGAGATATGTAAGAGGTAATTGGAAGTTCTGTGGTAGAAAATTAGGGAGATCACAAACGATGGAGGCATAGAAAGGCAAAATTCCCTATAGTGGATAAGAAAGCTTGATGCTGTGAATTCGGCTTTTTGTCTGCTTCGTTCGTTTCTTGTCTTTCTTGTTAAATTTAGGGTAGGACATTAGGCAAAATAACAAGAGCACGGTGGGAAACCCCGCCCCCCCCCCCCCCACCTTTCAAAGGGGACGCTCATAACATCCAGCCATCGATCCGTCCATCCCGGCCGGTGGCGCCGCAGCTGTATTTGACAGTTTGGGACGCGCAGTACTTGCTTTCCTATGCGTCAACAATGCCGAAGCTTGGCTGTGGAAGTCGTGCTTTGCGATACAATATGTAAACAATAAATATGTCCATAGCTGGAAGACAGCACATGGAGCTGGCGTCTCAACAGTGCGCTGGCCACGTATGCAGAAGGAGCATGTAAACACGCGCCAACAAAATCGCTCGAAAGGGTGCATTCAGCGTAGAGGACACGGAGGCCCGAATAAAGCATCGCGCGGAACAGTAGTGTCTTCGCTACGCAGCGAAACGTGGTGCCGACCGCGAATCTATGTATAGAATGTATACATACAATTTTATAATGTTGAATTGGATTACCTACAGCCCCATTATTCAATTAAACCTCAACACTTAAGGTGAGGTGGGCCATGTGAGGTAATGATCATGCTCATCCCTCTCAGACATTATGAACAACGACGCACAACAACGCCAACAACGTGTTTTGTGGACTACACAGACAAACAGCATTCATGCACGCAAGGTAAAGTGTAGCATCAAACACCACTATCGTGTTGGACTAAACTCTGAAGAAATCACACATTTGCCGCTAGCATCACAGCTAATTATCGTCACTCAAAGCCAACAGCATACATAGCTTCGCTTACATTGATTCCCACAGTGCCTGGGATCCGCGTATCTTTTTCTTCCTCCATGGTTCTTAACGCGTGACTGATATTCAGTTAAGTCAATCACAAAGTTAACTCCCACGCTGACGCATTTTCAGCCTGTTTTGTGAAATGGTAATCAGCAATTATTCTAGATATTTATATATACAAGTCAATGCTTCTCCGGATTATCCTGTTGTCTAAAAAGCATTCAAAAAGAACGTAGAAATCCGTGACACTTCCGCCAAGGTCTGTTTTCGGACACACAAATCCCCTACTGTTTCACTCTTTATATAGATATATGTTAAACGAGAGCGAGGGGCTTGCACCTAATATGAAAAATAGTTTCAACACCACTACTGGCAGGTCGTCTTCTCTTTACAACGTGCGGTTGCACGAACACTCAAGACGAACGTAGGATGAGCATGTCGTGATGTTCAAGAGAGCAATGTGCGTTGAGCTTAAGATATATCTGCTCAGCTGTACATTTAAAACTAGGAACAATGTTTTCGTCCTCCCCTCTTTAATACGGGCGAGCTCGTCTAACTGAGCGTGATAACATTGGCATGGTAAGAATCAGAATCCTCAACAGTCTATTTCTTGCGAACGCCACCTAGGCCTCCGACTCCTCCGACCCCTCCACCGAGACCGCCAGCGACAGCTTCATTTGGAACGATGACTGCCAAACCTGAAACATAGAAGAAAACAGCTTGAGGCTAGATAATTGCATTTGTAAGTGTCATCCTCCTTAAAAACAGTTAAGATCGTGCATAAGACTGGCCGCTAGATTTTCGACTTTCCACGGACAAGTACGAACTCATAAAACCTCATTCTCAGATAAAGAAATCGGAAAAAAATTGTCTAAGCGGAACTGATTATAGCTGAATAATATAAATAAAAGAAAGTGTTGATGCACGGCATTCCACGACGTTACAGTTTCACCGTCATCAAGACGAGCAGCATGTTTTAAGGGGTCTAGCCTGAGAACAATTTCTTTACGATGTCCTGTTCCACGAACGCCCAAAACGATCATATGACAAGCGTGTTGCCATTTTCAAGACAGCAACCTGCGTACAGCTTAAGCTATACCCGATCAGTTGAACTTCTAAAATGAGGAACTATGTTTTCCTCGTCCGCTCCTTGTTACAGGCGAGCTGGTCTAACTGAGCATGATGCCGTCGGGATGGCAGTAATCAGGATCCTCTGTAACTTATTTCTTGCGAACGCTACCTATGCCTCCGACTCCTCCGACCCCTCCACCGAGGCCGACAGCGGCGACTTCGTTTGGAACGATGACGATCAAACCTGAAACATAGAAGAAAGTAATTTGAGGCCGGATCAGTGCATTTGTAATTGTCGTACTCCTTTAAAAAGGCGTTAAAACGTCGTTTAAGACTGGCTGCTGGATTTTTTTGATTTCATGGACAAATACCAGCGTATAAAACAGAGGTATATTTTCTGATAAAGAAATTGGAAATAAATGTTTTAGCCGAGCTAGGTATAGATGAATATCATAAAGAAAAGAAAGCGTTGGAGCACGGTCTTCCACTCTGTTTCCGTTTTATCTTCGTAAAGATGAGAATCATGCAATAATGTACCTAGCCTGATAACAGTTTCTCCAAATAGCATGAAATTATTTTTTTGACAAACAAAATACGCCGACAGCGTTTCTTTTTTTTGCCCTGCTGATATTGAGCCTCATAATAAGGGGTTCATCCAGACACGGTATCAGAAAATGTGGACCACGAATAATAGCAATACCGAAGATCATGTTTTACCAGGCACCTGCATGTTTGATATTTTGGATGTTTATTTCATGTAGGTCACGTTTAATGGAGAGGTTTACGCATTGAATAGGGAAGCATTGACGGAATCCAGATGATTCATTGCTTCCCCTTAAATTTGCGGATATTTCTGCTGCACCAGAAAACGTTTACTAAGGATACCAGCGCCAAAAAAAAATTGGTTTCGGCTAGCTGTTTTTGCATAATGCCACGACGAATACAAGCACCTTAATCAATTTACGAAGGACAGTTAAATTTTAATCATAAATTTGAGCTTCATCTTTGCATGTATGGTTTGTTCTAGATTAAATTTATCGTAAGAAGTAAATCTTCAAGCTCTAGATTTTGATTTCATTACATAATACTTTCTTGGCAAATGTAAATTATATTTCAAGGTATGTCAATAACCATTGATTAACAACATTGTCGTGAATTAGGTTACACACGAAACAACATGCAGGGTGATAATTTTACGTTTCATGGAATTTTTATAAATCGTCTGTTACAGATACCATAATGCTAGGCCTTGAGCTGGATTGCACATAGACGCGGACATTACTGAACCAAAAAATTGAAACAAATATATGGCTATATAACTGAAATTCACTAATTAACATCCTAACTAATCTCTTTGCGGCATATATTGCAATTTAGGAATTGTAGTCTAGGAGATTGCCAGGCACATTCATTCGGAACGAATTTCCAGAATTACACCAATTTGGAGATATGCATAATCAGATTCACCATAGAAATGCACTGTTGGTCCACTGACTTTTTTTTTTACAAAACGCTCTTTTGTGCATTGAAGCACAGGAGTAGTGGAAACTCCCGTGTATTTCGTCTCATACTTTAGGAAATAATATCTGAAAACTAGTGTAACCGTCGAAATTTATTTCAATCGATATAAACTAACAGGCTAAACTCACAGGCTGCAAACTCACACGACAAACTCACAGGCTTCAATTCGTAACTTGCAATATGTGCAGTAAAATAAGTATTTGTAAAGTTAATTAATCAATAGTTGCTAATTATTTGAATGTGGGTTTTAATTTCTCGTGCTTGTAATGTCCGCCGCTTCAAATAATCCAGCTCAAGGACAACAATTATGCTATCTGCTACAGGTGATTTTTTAATATTACGTAAAAGGTAGAATTATCCTAAGGTAGAATTATCCTGTATATTGATGAAATGCTTGGAAAAGGCAATTGGGAAAATATACAAATAAGGAATTGCACATACTATATGTAGTTGACTAGCTTCAGTACTAAAGTGAAATGCGGTGGATTGGGTTTGCTTCTACGTTTCCACTGCTGTGATCTTATAGCACAATAAGGATGAAAACGGACAATGGTACAATTCAAGTGGACACATTAATTCTTCCTCTCAGTATTGAATCTTCTCCTCAGTATTGTCGTGGATTACCTGTAGTGCATAATACAAAACTGTCAAATACAGGATGCTTCTTTTCATTTTGGAACGGCTCTGCGCATTGCTTTTAAATAGATATCTTATCAAATCCCATTGAAAGAACGTCCCCTCTGTGAATATTCCAGCGGTGAATTTCAGTGCAGCTGCTGTAAATAACTAGGTCATTTACGAGTAGTGTCTTAGCAGTCACATAGATGTCATTGTTCACTTAAAAAAGACAAAGTCTTGCTGTTGAATTTCTGTTTGGTCTTGGCCGCAATGATCAAAAATAGAAAACGTTTAACTACCGCTTCCTTCACAAGCCGTAGAAATACAACTGCATGGAAAACCGAGAGCAGCTACAAAAATGTTACCATATTTCGTAATTAAATATTATTATAAGAAAATATTGCTGCTCCTTTGATGTAGCGAATGAATTTCTTTCTACTTGTAGTGAATAGTTCAGGGGTCTCTTAAACGCAATAACCAATCGCTACCTATTAAAATAGCAGCCATCACCCGCAGGTCCATTCCAAACAGGCGCTTCATATTGCCTTGCGCTGCAGAAAAATACATGGCGCAAGCAGATGAGTGCAACAGGTATATAGTAATCGTACACTTTTTTTTTACCATCTTACAGCAAAATCTGATAGCAATTTCGTATTTCTAGCCACATATTGGTGTGGATAACTGAAAACATGATTGTATTGAAACTTTTCTGCCGGAGAGATTGCACCGCTAGCGTGACACTGATCTCATCAAGATAAAATATTAAAATATTGTTCAACATTTAGGCGCACCACGTGCATTTTATAACTACATTATTGGAGTTAAATGGTAATATATAGCACACTTTCGTATTTTATTTTCCTATTCCAATTCCACGTTGTTTCATTCGTCTCCCAAACATATTTGTTCATTGAATTCTTTTTGAAGGACAGCCGTTTTTACGCCGTGTTCATTGTCTAAAAGAACGGTTGTCGCAGGTTCGATTAGGTCTAAACCGCTGTGTCAGAATTCATACGGTGTTACCGAACTTGGACCAAATCTCCACAATTAGTTTCGTCATTCGAGCAAACAGACGAAGTTTCTTCCTTCATTGTCATCTATCATAGTGTACAGCTTTTGTCAATATATGAGCTATAAAACAGAACTTCGCCTGGCAAGATATATTTATGACGTGTTTTCAACTCTAGTAGGATTCATATCGCTGTTAAAGTGTGCTATCCCGACTACAGAAGTTCCTAATTATATAAGGGAGTATAACCGATATTTTTCATTTTTGTCCGTAGAAAACATTTAAACCTAATGAGCGTATTCCGGATGTACACTGTTATTGGAACCGAGGTGCAAGTGAATGCTACCGTAAAAAAATGTGGACTTAAGATTACTTATCTAAAGTGCTAAACTCACCAGTAGGTCTGTCGAAGCGAAAATCTGAAACGCTGTTCGAAGAAGCCGTTGGAATGAATTTTTGGAACCTTCAGACCCTCTTTATACTGCATGCAAGACTTGCTGTCTATGGATTGAGTTACTGTGTCTGTAAAAATAAGCGAGAAAACTAGAACATCCTCCTGAAAGGTTGTTTCTGGTGGGCAATATGTGACAGTCCCATGAAATCCACAGCAATCATTGGATAAATTACAGGAAGGAGAACGATTTAAGGTAATAAAGTAATATTAGACGCATCACTAGTACAATAATAAAAAAAATGCCAATCCGGAACGGAAAATGTGCAATGATGAAGCATACCTTCCGGTAATTCTTGCTTGCCCTTAAAGCAAGAGCACACATAGACATAATTTACACGAGTACGCATTCGTGACTTTTTTGCGCACACAGGTAACATAAGCGTCTCTACCATCCTGGATACACATCCTGGGAAAGAAATATGAGAAAGAGGAATTAAAGGTGATTTGAAAAGACCATTTTTCATCATATTTAGTTCCTTGTTCTCCTGTTTATATTCCGCTTTGCTCTCCCTTTGGCGTAGCATGGACAAGCGGAGGGTTATTAAATCATTTGACATGTCTCACCTTCGCAGCAGACGCTAGCAATGCTTCTGGAAATTCTGATTAAATGCGACGCAAATTTCCATTTATATCACTTGTCCAAGTTCATGCACTGAGAGGTCGCAAACGTGCCGAAAGTGCTTGAAAACGTTGCATGGCCACGCATAAAGCTTTATTATGCGCAAATAAATCCATGCTCTCCGGCAGGTGCAAGTAGCCAGTGCCTGAGTGATCGGCGGCAGCCATCTTTTATTACGGGGCAGCCTGTGGCTATTCAGAAGAAAATTCCAGTTTTGTTCGGCATATTAATGCATCTTTAACGCGTAAACTTCTTTTTGACGTGGTGAGTGATAGGCGACGCGCCAATTGACGTCAGCAGTGGCTCTACAAAAAGCGAGCACCTGCATGAGTGCACCCAGACAGCACTCTAGCTGCCGCCCAATAAAGTACTACGCAGCCGTCTTATCGCTTCTTGCTTTCTTGAATCCCCCAACATCACAACTGGCGACGAGGGGCGCTATTCTGGACACGCATGGCGGCTACACGGCCGCCATAATCCGCCATGTTTGCTCTCTGATTGGCTGTCGAGAGGTCACGTGCTTTGAAATTTGAGCCGGGAAGCGGAAGTATTGCAAAATGCAATCTTGCGTTTTCATCAAGATGACGAAACGTGACGTGGAGCTGCAAATTTTATGGACTAGTACATTTTTTTGGTACTTGGCAGCTATATTGCGACGTTAGCGCTTCAAAAAGAATGTGAGCGGTAGCGTGCAGAAGCCAGTGCAATGCATCTGCAATTGCGCGAATATGTGGTGGCGATCCAAGATATGCGCCATGCCAGCTTGCTGATTGGCTGAAGGAACATCTCGTGAGGAGCGTCACAGGAAGGGCTGTTTCGTAAACGTCATTTTGACGATGCGTGACGTTGCGCTGGGCCGCCATTGCTGAGATTTTCCGCCATAATTTTTGCTGCGACGAGCCGCGCGAACTATGCTAATGAGCAACCATATGCAATGGCAGCCGAGAGGAATGCGTATCGCCACATTTTCCCCGTCGTTTGCCACCACGAAAATCTTTTGTTCATAACGCGTGCTCATAGTATTTGCATCGCTCTCGGGTGGTGTTGGCATTTGTGTTTGGGGCCATCATTTTTTTAAAAGAGCGCGTTTATACGAAATAATATTGGTTGAACATAGCAAACTTTCGGCAATGTTGTCCACTTTTCACTGCTGCATTTGTATTGTAATCAAGATTAATGCCTTTTCGCACAATCAAAAGTTATGACAACGGCCTCTTTCTAATTTATAAAAAGAAATGTACGCAAGGCGGCGCCTTGAAGTTTCCTCTCGCGATGTGAGTAACCACCGAAATGAACAAGAGATGGCAGCGCCGGCGCTTGCGTCGCTCTAATGGATATCTTTGGCGCGCGCAACGCTATCGGTGATATTCGGCCGTTTCTCAGCCAGCCGAGTCGGGCTGAGTCACTTAGGTTTCACGAGATAGCGATAACGGGGCCTAGAACGTGCGCGCATCACCACTGGTAGGTCGCGTATGTTGTCTCAAGCAAGAAAACAAGCGCGTTGGCGCCAACATGCGATGACTCAGTCCCTTTTCCGGGGACATGCATCCCAGCTATTGAAGCAGATGATGGCTTGTACGCAGCAGACGACGGAAGCGAGAAGCGTTTTCGACGGAAGAATCATACGCTTTGAGATAGCTGCTTTATTTTTACTGCGGAGCAAAACTGTTTTGCTTTACTGATAACGCTACATTCAGTGCCTTCATTTCAGTTTCTTAGGCGAAACGTCAAGTTGGCGTCACGTTACGTAAGCAAAACTTGGCCACCAGCGCCATTTTGTTTGCGTCGCGCCTACGTCACGCACCGAAGAAAATGGCGGAATGTCCAGAATAGCGCCCGAGGATGGCGGAAGAAAGGCAATACACAGGAAAGAAGCGCTCAAGCTGGGCAACCAAGCGCCGAGGCGACGCTCTGAGGACTGCTGGACGCATCCGCACCTAAGACACAAGGCGACAACACTTCCGAGATGACAGCCTCCGGTCAAATTGGGCAAGTAGAAGCCTTCGACGATATTGTGAGTGACTGGCTATCGTACGAAGAACGCCTGGTTTCCTTTTATTGCTGTGAACAAAGTTCTCGAAGACCTCAAGGTGCATGCTCTGCTAAGCATTGTTGGGCCGAAGTCGTTCAGCCTCTCCAAGTCTCTGGCCGCAACAGATAAGCCGTTGCAAAACACGTTCAACCAACAGAACTGCTTCGCAATCACTTCACTCCGAGTGTGTCTGTGATGGGAGAGCGAGCAAAAGTTCACAAGAGAGGTCAGCTGCAGCATGAAGGTGTCGCATAGTATGTAGCCGAGCTCAGAAAACTTGGCCAAACCGGTCGATTCGGCACCTTTCTGGACGAATCGCTCCGAGACAGGTTTCAGTGCGGTTTATTTCGTACCGACATTCAGCGACACTTATTTGCAGGAGATAAAACGCTGACTTTCCAAATGGCCGTTGAGCGCGCACTGGCTCTGGAAGAAACCAAGAAAAACGTTGAGGAAAGAAGCTGCCGACGAATTGCACAAAGTGGGCACCGAAGGCCAAACGAAAGTGATCCTTCGAGTGCTATCGCTGTGGCTCTGACAAGCATTTTTCCCGCGCTTGTCCGCATATCCCCGATAAGTGCACGAACTGCGGCAAGGAGGGTCACATTCAGCGTGCCTGTCGTAGTATCAAACCGAAGCTGGCAAGTTCCGGGTAGTGGAAGTACAGTGTCTGCGATATCACGGCAACAGTTCAAGAAGTTTAGACCGCCTTGAAGCGGGAACCAACAGCACTGAGACTGAAAACGTATGCAGGAGAAGTTGTCCAACCCTGCGGCGTCTTCAATACGGCCGTACGATACAACGACCAAGTCGGCGGCCTTCCACTGTACGTCGTAGACTACGGCGGACCAGCTCTACTTGGACGCGAGTGGATCGAAACGTTTCGCTTAGACTGGGATGAAATATGCGGTTTACACAAGCTGTGCAACGATTCGCACCTAGACGCAAGCCAAGAGGACCCCGGCACGCGACTGAGATCACTCCTCGATAAATACAGCACCATTTTTGACGACACCCTTGGCAAAATAGAAGGTGAGCAAGCTACCTTGTTTCTTAAGATAAACCATCCAAAGTTCCTCAAATCCTGAAACGTGCCCTACGCGTTACGTTCAGCACTGGAGGAAGAGCTACGAAAGCTATAGGAAATGAACGTCATTACGCGTTTCCACTAGCAAGTTTGCCACACCGATTGTACAGGTGGTTAAAAAGGACGGGACAATACGTGCGTGCTGAGATTATAAGACAACGTTGAACCCTGTTCTAGACACAGAACAGTACCCTCTACCTAGGCTGGATGAGATATTAGCAGCGCTTGCGGCAGGGTGGTACTTTGCGAAGCTGGATCTAAATAGGGCATACCAACAGGTGGACATGTCGGAAGTCTCCAAAAAGCTGCTCACGTTGAATACGCATTAGGGGCTGTTCGCTGTTAACAGATTGCCCTTCGGAGTCACCTCAGCAGCGGTGTTGTTCCAGCGCATTATGGATAACATCTTGAACGGAGTGATCAGTTATCTAAATGACATTCTTGTGACAGGAGCTACTGCAGAGGAGCACCTCATATATCTTGAAGCAGTGCTTCGAATTATGGTGCGAAAAGGCGTCCCAGTTAAGAGCGAAAAATGCGAGTTTTTTTAAGGAAAGTCTTCAGTATCTTGGGCATGTTATCAGTAAGACAGGCGCCACAACGGCAAACGAAAAAGTTCAAGTTCTTCTGAAAGCACCAGCGCCCACTAACCTAGCACAGTTGCGTTCGCTACTTGGGCTCATCAACTACTACGGCAAGCTTACGCCGCAATTGGCATCGCTTGCTAAACCCTTCTACAGATTGTTACAGAAGGATGCCTCCTGGTCTCTTGTAAAATCTCTTGTAAAATGCTTGCTCTCGCATAAGCAATCTGCTCATCTTAAGCAGTAGGCAGACCAATGCGACTGACAGATTTCGTGATCGCGAGAACACTCTCCGCAATAGGCAATTGTAAATTTTGAGCTAAAGAATGGGAAATACCTATGTCTTCGATCCCCCAAAGACGGAAAAAATATTTCATGTTTGCGCAGCGCGTAGTTGCGCCAGCTGCTCTTGGCCTCTGGTGTAGCAGCGGCAGACTTCGTGGCGTAGTTTACGCGGCCGCCACGGGGCGTCGCTACGAGCTCTTTCGCCGCCGTGACTCCGAACGTTTGTCTGGGGCTTTGCCCTCTTGGCGTCTCCGCAATGTAGGTTCAAGCTCGGTAGCAGAGACTAAAAAAGAGGGCGATGCCGGATAGCGGAGCGATGAATCCACTAATATTTGAAGGATTAGAAATTTTTTTGCGGCATGACATTTGTGGCATGACCTACCTAAGGATTGAGGCCATTCTAAGGTTAGTTAGTGTTTCGGGGCGTCTTCAAGCGAAATGCGTACTGCCAAGATCGTGCGTCTTATTTGTTTCCTGCAAAATATTCTGGTGTACAGAAAATAGGAACCTTGCTTATGTGTTTAACTCTTGCGTGTACTTCTTTTCATAATCGTTTTCTTCTTAGTAATTCATCTGCACGTTGGCTATACCGGGTGATCACGCATAACTTCCATGGATATTTTACGAATCTCCTAAGGCAGACAGCATAATTCACGTCCTTGAGCTGAAACATTCAAACACGTGGACAGTACTAGCACGAAAAGATAAAACACGTATTCAAATATACTAAAAATTCATTATTATACTTGGTAAATAAATATCTGATGGCAGACATTGAAATTTACGAATGTAGCTGGAGATTTTTCAAGACAAGTCTATTGAAATGAGTTTTTCAGGATGACACAATTTCGAATAGATTAATTTCACAAATGTGTTCCCAAATTTCCCAATTTCACGAACCATTTGCGGATTTCTTTGCGAAACCATCTGCGAACTTTCGGCATTGTCCTCGGGAATCTAATTAGATCGAACGTCGCCAATGCCCGCCGTGGTGACATAGCAACTTTGGCATTGCGTCCTTAAGCCCGAAGGCACGGATGGAATGCCGAGCGCGGAGGCCGCATTTCTATGGGGGTCACAAATGTAAAAACGTCACTCTACGGTTCATTGGGTGCACATTGAAGAACCCCCATGTGGTAGAAACTAATCCGGAGTCCTCCACAACGGTGTGCCTCATAATCATATCGTACTTTCGGCACCTCAAACTGCTGAATTTAATTTTATTTTTGACCATGGTTTTCCTCGAGCACGTCGCACAATAGCACAGACCAGCGTTTCTTGGTGACAACGAAACGTTTATCTTGGGTTCCTCGACTGAACAAGTATCGTTCAATTAAGATGTTACAGTGCGCTTTCCGGTCTACTCATTCCCGTACAGGCTCAGCGACTAGACACCACTGCTTGCGCATGAGGCGGTGTGCATCTAGTGCCCATAAGCATTTCCTTCATATTTTGATGCTTAGGCTTCACGATAGTCTCGGGACGCGTACCGTCCCCGTTTTTTTTTTCTTGCATCTACTTTGCTGCTCGCGTTGATTGCCGCTGACCGTAAATATAGATGTCAGCAGTGCGACTGCATGAACTGCGCATTTGCACTTCTGCCATCTAGTGTCTTATACGACACTAATGTTGATTCTCTCAACCGACGAGGACTTATGAAATTCTTAGCGCCTGGCGAGATACCTGACAGCTCAAAACACATACAGCTAGCCAGACGATCCGCTGTGATATCGCGAATCATACTTGGAAATGGCATTACCTAAAGTGAAGCTTTCCGTGCGTGCAACTTGAAGGCGGCGTCAATTTTGCTTAAAGGGGCAGGCTTTTATACCCTACTGTGTCAGAAAGAATGGATTGAATTTTATTCTGAGCTGGAAATAAAGGCACGCGCGTGTCATTCAAACAAAAACTCGTACGCTCGCCTGCATAGAAACACAAACAATAATTACAATTTCTTTAACGATACCCAAGGTGTATTTTTTTTTAATGGGGCCCTGAAACACGTTTTGAGCATAGTTAAAGAAGGTTACCGATCCGTTAACGGGGTTCCTGTAAATGTGTGACTCAAATATTATTGCATTACGAACAGTAGGCTTACGATATTTTGTAAAATGCAGTGAAAGAGTCGCCTGCTCTCGCATAAGCAATGTGCTCATCATAAGCAGTAGGAAGACCGATTTCGTGATCGGGAGAACACTCTCCGTAATAGATAATTGATCATTTTGAGCTAAGAAGTCGGAGATATGTATTTCTGCGATCTCCCAAAAGCAAAAATGATTTCATGTTTGCACTGCACGTAGTGGATGGATGGATGGATGGATGGATGGATGTTGTGAGCGTACCCTTTGGAACGGGGCGATGGGTTGCGCCACCAAGCTCCTGCTACTATACTGCCTAATATCCTACCTAGGTTAAACAATAAAAAAATTTAAAAGAAACACTATGAACTACCACGCCCAAATTTTCTGATCCCCTATTGCGAACTGTGCTTTTGTACGTCTCCGTCTTTTGTCGTTTCCCTACTTTACTTCCCCCAATCCTCCAATTGCCTCTTACTAATGTCTATTGCGGACATGTTTGCTTTACCACTGCTCCCGCTGAACCCAAGGGCTTCAAGGAGGCCAGTGATACCTTAATCAACCGCTGGGTAGACGTCTTCACATTCTAATAAAACATGCTCCGTCGTTTCCCTAGCTTTACCTCAGCAAGCAGTAGTTGCGTCTGCTGCGCCTGCCTTCTGGGAGAGAAGCGGCGGACTTCGTAGCGTAGTTTACGCGGCCGCCATGGGGTGCCGCCACGAGCCCTTTCGCCACCGTGACACCTAACTTTTGCCTGGGGCTTTGCCCACTTGACGTCTGGGAAGATTAGGTTGAAGCTTGCTAGCAGAGACGAAAAAAGAGGGAATGCCGGATAGCGGAGCGATAACTCCACCAATATTTGAAGGATTTGAAATTTTGCAAGACAAATCTATTGAAATGTGTTTTTCAGCATAACACCAGTTCGGATAGATTAATTCCCAAAATGTCGGGCGAAATACGTGAGCGATCCATTGAGTTTTGTGCTACAGCCTATAAAATCGTGCATTGTTAAAAGGTAAGAGTAAGAACTGGGGACTCTTACGGCGAGCTTGATGGCGCATATTTTCAAACTCATGTCATTGTGTAAATTAATTCTAATTGGATACGCTTCGCAAGGTCACCGCCTACACGTCGTAAATTGCAATATGTGTCGCTAAGTAATTAATGAGCAAGTTAATCCATGAATTTTCATTAACTAGCTGATTGTGTGTTTCAATTTATGGTGCAACTAATGCCCGTCTCAGAATAATCTAGCTCAAGGACTAAACTTTTGACATCTTCAACACGCGATCTTTTAGAATTCCACAAACCCTAAAAATAATCACCCTATATACTAGTGTCGCATGAAGTTTCTTCATCATTTCATGCGTTCACTTCACGATACACCCTAAGCGAGTAAGAAAGAGCAAGCCCAAGTAAGCCTGCCGAAGTCAGGTTCTGGGGAGCGAGTCCGAGTAAGCCCGGCTGAGTAAAATTTTGGTGTGTCTGAATGAGCGAAGCGCGGTAGAAATTTGACGAATTTGTTTCCGAGTGAGGCAGGCTGAGTACACTCTTCGTGAGTTTGACACCGAGTGAGCCCTTAGCAAAAATATAATTTTGAGTGAATCTAAGTGAGTTCCGTTGAGCTGACGGCCTGTGTGAAAAATAACCTCACCCCCTGCACTATATAGTGACTGCACACGCGAAGTTGGGGCGCGCAACGTGGCAAGCCGCGCCAGAAATTTGCGGCGTCGGCGAGAGTAAAGATTAAATTCCTGGGGCGGCGCAGGCAAGGAAAACATTATGCCGATATCGATGATTGTCATTGTAAGCGAATAGCATGGTCGAAGGAACGAGTGAATGAGCAAGTGACATCCCGGCGCCCGTCCCTTGATGCTTAACCCCGCATCTCAGTTGCCTGAGAGCACGCAGCCTTTCCCTTGGCGCTATCTCTCGCCTTCCCGAAGTGCCTTCGCGGCAGAGGTACCGAACGAACGCGTACACTTATTGTTCCGATAAAAAGTATATGGGCACCGCAGACGAATTGCCGTTGGCGTCGTGTGCGGCGGCTTGATGTGCCGTATGAAGTACAAGTGCGATAAAAACGCAGCCACTCTCCGTATACAATAGGTGTGAGGGAAACCACGCGAGCATAAGCCGGGAAGGCTTGTTTCGGGGCCCGTTTGCAAGGGAGGAAAGCGGGGGGGGGGGGGGGGGGGGCGCCTCCTTTTCGCGCACGTAAGGAGGCAGCGGGGAGATTTACAGTACGCGGGCTACGTGGGTAGAGGTTGGGCCATGGTCGCGCGTGACGCTGCTTCTACTGCGGAAGCGGCTGCGCTTGAGCTGGCTGGGCGCGGCCCCATGCGTTCTATCTTGAATGTTACCTGCGGTGGGTTCGAAGACTAGCTGAAGGGCGAACGCTAATAACTTTGTGTGCCCTGTGTCCTCGCGCCGAGTTCGTGTTGAAGCGAGATGCAGCACGAAGGGGAATTCCCTCACAGCTGGGCCGGCCATTCGTCATGGCAGCGTTAGGATAGCGGGTGTCGGCGGTCATGGAGTAAGACGTGCTCTTACTTAGCTGTGCGTTTGTGACACCGTGCTTGTTAACGTAGATATTAGGTGAATGTGTACAGCAGTTTATAAGCTGATATAACTGCTAACCTCAGTTCGTGCTAATCTGTTCGCATTCAAGTATAGCGTAATTATTTACTCCCTGCTTGATCGAGAAATTCAGGCTTAGAGCGAAATTAATGGTTTGAAAGCTAGCAAAAAAACAAAAAAAAATTAAGACATCGTTTTTCTGTCAGTATTCCCTTAAAAACGAATTACTTTCGGCGTACCGACTGAGACGAATATGGACCGAGCAATTATTTAAATACATTTCTGTTCTGGCGGGGGGGGGGGGGATCAATCTGTCAGAGCGAGTTTTAAGTACTGTCCTCCTTCTTGTTGTTTTTCATCTGGTAATTATAGGATCACGCCTCCCGTGATAAGTTACACACGTAGAGATCGCCTTTCTGGGCAACAAACTATGGAATTACACCACACCTGCACTATGGAAAATGTTGCACAAACCACAATAAATCCTACGTCAACTGAATTCCTACACTCACAAAGTCACAGTATTCTCAATTACCCATAAATACTATCATGAGCGCTACACATGCCTGACTTTCATCTGCATCATCTCTACGTATAACCACCTACTGTATATTTTTCTTATAGCATTAGCAGCAGCACAGCTTGATCTTCGTGTGGAAGCACGAGCTCAACTGGATTAAAGCGGTTCCTTATAAGTTGTGGAGGCGATTTTCGTTCCCCAAGACATTTCGCATGTTCACATTGGTGGTCGCTGCATAGCACCAATGGCCATGCTCGCTCCAGCGAATCCAGGCACGTCCGATGTCGTCGCTCCACTGCAGCATTCACCATCCGTCGTGGCCATCAAAAGGCGCCAGCGCGACCCACGAGTCTTCGTTGATCTACGCGGGGATGATGTCGAGGACTCGCTTGAAAACTACGACCTCGTATGCTTCTTAACCAAGTGGAACAGTCCAGAGAAGTGGCGAAACGTCCCGTTCTACCTGTCCGATATTGCGAAAACCTGGTTTTGACCCGGTTCCTTATAATATAACGCCATTTGTCTTGGTAAGTTCGGACCCTTCAATTTTTTCAGGTTTTTTTATGCCCTGGGAAAGACTGAGCTAAAGTAGCTTTCTTTCTCCAAAATTTCGTATTATTTTTTTTATAGCCCTCACATGTCTATTGAGATGGCTGATTGATTAGCGCTGTAATCTCTTATTGGACCTATAGTTTCTATTCCCGCAGCGTTGGCTTAAATAATGGAGATAACATATCGCTAATTGTTTTTACATAGATTGCGACATCAAAACATCAGTGCTATTACTGACAGGCTTCAAACATGTCGGGTTTTTCTGGAGAAATCAATGATGTCCATCATGACAATTAGAGTAAAGGATGCGGTATGTTACCTTGCCGCGTGCTCCCAGTAAACATTATTTATTTATTTATTTATTTATTTATTTATTTTTATTTATGGACACTGCGATCTCGAATAGAGATGATAGCAGGTGCGATACATAAAAAGCGCTTACCTAAAAATGCACAAACACGATAAAATAAAAGCTACATGTAGAATAGAGAATGAATGTAAGAATTTGTTAGCTGTCAAACGCATAAAATTGATGAGTAACACAAATAATTTAGAGACAAAACAGCAAACCACAAATAACACTGAAAATTCAGAAGAAGACCAGATAACACTGCACGCCTAACAAACCCTAAATAGCACACGAAGTAAGGCACACGCAAACATAAGTAACACTGCTCAAAGAATTATTGTAAATATTTTTCAAATGAAAACAATGTATCCTGGGTTATAACATCATCGCTAAGGCTATTCCAATCCACAATGGTTCTGGGAATACATTAGTACTTAAAGCAGTTATTACGTGGAACTAAAGGTGTTATTTAAGAGAATGTCGTCTTGTAGCATTGCCTTCGGTGTAAGTGATATGTGATGTAACTGTGTTATATTATCCTTTTACTAGCTGGTAGAAGAACTTAAGTCGACAAATTCAATTTATGTTAACAGCTGAGGGTAATCCACTTCGCTTGATGAGTTCAGTAACTGACGTACGCCCATGAGAATGATAAATATATCGCACTGTCTTTTTTGTATCCTTTCCAGTTCGTTGATGTTTGTCTTTGTGTACGGGTTCCAAATGGGCATGGCATACTCAAGCAAGGACATATGATAGACTGATATGAAACTAAATGTACAGGATAACTTAAAGAGCGTCTCAGGAACAAGAATTTGCGTAGTGCTTTACTTGAATCACGCCTATGTGCTTTGTCCAGGATAGATTATTTGGGATGCATAAGCCTAGATATCTACGTTTTCTTACCTCTGAGAGGGCAATGCCGTTTGCACCGTAATGAAACAAGAGTGGCTTGTTCTTACAAGTTATTTGCATAAAGACGGTTCTTTTTTCGAAATTAATAGTCATCTACTACTTCGCACAAATATGACTTTTTTTAAGATTCACATCTAAGCTGACTTGATCCTCACTTGAACTAACTGTTTCATAGATCACGCAGTCGTCCGCAGATAGTTCAATATTAACAAGAATGTCGGTAATGATGTCATTTATAAAAAGAACTAGCAGAGGCCCCAGCACTGAACCCTGGGAACACCAGAATATATGCCAACTCGATTTGAGAAAGAGCCCTATAAGGAAACATACTGATGCAGTCCGAAAGGTAAGCTCTAATACACGCTAGCAGTTTGTGATTTGTTAATTACACAGATCTGGTCCGTACATCTCTAAGCTATGCCATCTTTGCGGATAGCTCGTCGGTTCACCGTACAAATGAGAAATAAAAAAATAATTTCAAGCTCCATTTCGTAAACATGGAACAAGTTTACCTGTTTTGGTCCTGCTCTCCTTTGTAGATTCATATGTAGGGTTTAACCACAAGGATGCATTTGACGCTTTTTGTGATTTCATTAAAGTAAAAAAAAAGTCAACAACGCTGATCAGTGTTTCCATTAGAATCCATATTGCACTTCTAAATTCCTTTAAGCCTAAACTGTTCAGTGAGCATTTTATATGTTATATTTAATTGTAGTGATCTATTCGCGTGGTTTAAATTTCATCTCAATGTTTTGAAATTTAATATTTATCCATTCGTTCCTAGAAATATCCTTGCGGCAAAATCTACCGATTCATGGCACATCCCCTTCTGCTCGTACACTAGGGCTCATGTTTACTCCTGCATGGCTTAATGTTGGCTTTTTCTTTAATTTAAACATATTATGACCCTAAGAGGATTATCGAAGGAGTGGGGTATAAAATCAAGGATGCCACACAAACAGCAAAAGGGGGTACATAAATCAAAGGTACAAAGCAAACCACTAGTGTAAGAACTATGTTGAAAAAGAAACAAAAATGGTCTCAATACATGGATATATTATGCATTGCATGCATACAAACATAGTGTATAATACATGGTCCGAGGAATAACGGGCCTCAACCAGTGATTGCCTGCATGCCTGCATGCAATACATGCATTGCATATAAACATAGTGTATAATACATGGTCCGAGGAATAACGGGCGTCAACCAGTGACTGCCTTAACAAAATTATCAAGTGCCAATTTTCGTATGTTAGGAGCAAGCTGCTTCAACAATTCAATGGATCTGGGAAAAAAAAGCTATATTTCAATTTGTCGGTGCTGGCGTACAGAGGTGTTATATTCAGAGGGTTAAGATTGCGTGTGTTAGACGCTTTAGAAAACTTAATGTATTCCAATGATGAGCAACGTTCAGAGTTAACAGTGGTGTAAAACAGTTTAAGACATTCTAAATCACGCCGCTCTACTGGCGAAGGGAGGTTCAAGGAGGGAAGGTTAGAAGAGGGGGAGAAGTCCTTGTCGGAACGCCGGTATATAGATCGAATAGCTTAATTTTTTGGACAGATTCAAGTTTTTTTATGTCATATTTCGGGTATGGATTCCAAATGGCACACCCGTAATCCAAGAAGGGCTGCGCTAGGGTTTTATAAGTGAGCAATTTGTTTCTTTGGGGGCTAAGCGCAGAGAACGCTTTAGATAACCTAGACGTGCTAGAGCTCTAGAACAGGTTCCTTCAATATCTTTGGACTAAGATAAATCGTGTGGGAATAGAATGCCAAGGTACTTATATTGAGAGACGTTTTCTAGAGGAATATTATTGAAACAATGAAGAGGGCGCAATATTGTAGTACGTGTCGAGAAGGCCAAAGAGACAGTTTTTCGAAGATTTATATTCATTTGCCACTCGTTACACGAAGTACAAAAGTTGAAAAATGCTCTATTTAGAATGGCGTGATCTCCATGACTGGTAATTGTGTGTTAGATAACGCAGGTATCAGCGTAAAGAGGGATTTTAGTTGGTAGCACGTTCTTAAGTAGGTCATTCATATACAGGAGGAAGAGATGCGGGTCTAAAACTGAACCCTGCGGAATACCATTGGTAACGGCCACAGTAGGTGCTTCTGCAGAATCGAAACAATCGTATTGTGACCTAGCTGAGAGAAAACTACAGAAACAGGTAAGTAGGCTAATATTATTTAAAATATTATTTAGTTTATGCAAGAGCTTGGAATGCACAGTGGAAAAGTCAACGAATATGGCATCGATTTGAAGGCCTAGGTGAAGTGAGTTCACGAGCAAATTCAGATGTTTGCGGAATGGTGCTGAGACCACTGCGAAATCCATGCCGGAAGACTTAAAATATTGTTGGCCTCAAGAAACTTAATATGCTTGTAGACGACGCGTTCTAGAAGTTTACTGCAACTAGAGGTTAAGGAAATGGGTCTGTAGCTCAATAGGTCTTGTTTACGCCAAGACTTGTACAAATAAAAAACTTTCGCGACTTTCCATGCTCATTAAACTGTACTTGTTTGCAATGATTTATTAAATATCACTGTAAGAAACCTGCTGAACCAGAAATCATACCATATGAGAAAAGAATTATGAATGTTACCAGAACCGCAATGCTTTTTAGAACCTAAGTTTAAAACTAAGTTTAAGACACCTGACATAAACACACTTAAGTTATTAATAGCAAGCTGTGAATCTTAACTGAAAGGAAGGATTTCAAAGTTGTCTGCAGATAAGATAAATACGATTTGAAAACAGCTGCAATAACATGAGGATCATTAGTGGAAACATGGGTTATTTTAAGGATTGAAATGTTGTTTTACCAACCGAAGTTACAACCCAAAATTTTGGGATATGATTTTAGCAAACTATGTAAAGTGATGGCGTAGCGCAAATCTCTGGCTGCTTTAGCTTTAGTCGAAGTTCATCCTTAGTAGTCTCAAACTGTGTGGTTACAAGAGTACCACCGGTGCGCCTAAGTCTAGCAAGGCGGTAAGAAAGGTGAAGAATCTGTCTGGTCATCTATGACAGGTGAGCATTTCTTGGTTTTGAGTGAAACAAAGCGGCTGATGCATGTACGTACGGCGGCATTGAAAAGATCAACCAAAGTATTTACATCGTCGCAGATACTGCGGAGATCGAAATACGCAAGAGAATCAGCAAGAAAATTACTGATATACTTGTCATCAGCTTGTGTGAAGTCAGAAAAATTGCGAAGAACAAGCTTAGCGTTAGGAACGCGAACATTATTACGAACCAGTACCGCTTTGTGGTCAGCAGTTCTATCCACAACGCCACACGTATATCTATTTTCGACAAGATTTCTACTAAGAAATGCAAGGTCTAGAATAGAGTGGCCTCTGGTGTTCTCGGGTACAATTTGTTTTAGGTTACATGAGAGGGAAATATTTATTAGTTCTTCACCGATTGAAAAATCGCAGAGTGGACTAGACCAGGATTGCCACGAAGTACATGGCGCATTAAAATCGCCCAGCAGAATTAAGTTGGAACATGACATGCATAGTGCATGAAGAAATGCTTCTAAAGAGTACAGTTGCTCAATATCTGACCCGGGAGAGCGATGAATTACACCGATATTGACAGAGCAGTTGCCAAGAGACAATTTACACCACACAGATTCTACTTCATTAGCACCACAGAGAATTGAAAAGGTAAGATCGTACCGCAAGACTACAGCTACACCTATAATTCGTGTGTTCTGTCACAGCGCACAACGCTACAGTCAGGTGGGGTAAATTTAGCATCGAAAATGCCACGCTTTAACCACGTATCGGCAACACCAATAATATCAGGAGAATTAAAAGCGGTCATGTAGACACAATCAGGAAACTTATTATCAAAAAAGTTAAGTTATGGGTTTTACGTGCCCAAAACCAGTTTCTGATTATGAGGCACGCCGTAGTGGGGGACTCCGAAAATTTCGACCACTTGGGGTTCTTTAACGTGCGCCTCAATCTAAGTACACGGGTGTTTTCGCCTTTCGCCCCCTATGGAAATGCGGCCGCCATGGCCTTGATTCGATCCCGCAAACTCATGCTCAGCAGCCCAATACTATATTCCCTAAGCAACTTAATAACAAGGCTTCTGGCACGCACATTCAGAATTTTAAGGTCATCATGCCGAATTTTCTGTCGTCACTGTGTACGATCAAAAGTGGACGTGGGGAAAGTATAAGAGCGAGTTGAAGCCGTTGTAAGAGCGTTTTGGTATCCCAGTCTTACCGGATGTTGTCGATGCAAACATGATCAAAGCTTACACGCACAACGTATCCATTTTTTTTCTGAAGGAGGCAGTGGCATCCCACAGTTTCCTGCGAACGGATCGTACACGAGCGGAAAAATCTTCACTAATGCGCATGCCCAGGTTCTTAAATTTTTGACCATTTCTCAATACTTCAGTCTTATCGCGAAAGTCGAGCAACTTATGAATGATAGAACGTGTATGTCCCAATTCTTGCAGTCTGCAATTAAGTTCTTGCAGTCTGCAGTCTGTAAGTCTTGCAATTCTGTGGCATGTTTCAATCTTGGGAGAAATGATCTGTAGCTTTTCTGCGAAAAACGCAGCAATGCTGCTTAGCAGTAAGCTATTGCTACCTTCAGGATGTTCAGGAAGTCGGAATAGGATAAGATATTTCTGCGTAAGCGATTTTCAAGATCATCATTCTTGTCAACAAGTTTGTTGAGTGTGTTACTTAGGCACAATAATACATTGGAAGACTCGGCAGGGGGAGTAATAACATCACTGGGTTTAGAAGGCTGAGAAGATTCAAGAGAAATCATCTTACTAGCAAGGGCAGTCCCCTTGACTTCCTTACTCGAGGAAGTTGTTTCCAAGACGGCCGCTTTTGCCACCAGAGAATCGACCTGCTGAGTAAACGATTACATTTTAGATCGAAAATCCGCAGCGGCATCAGTGTTAGGTGACGAGGATTCGAGAGCAGCAACCCGAGATTCTAAGTTTCCAAACCAAGAATTGACAGTCTGACAAAGGGCAGAGATGACAAGAGCCATTTTTTTCCTGTCCTGAAAGCAATTTATTGAACATTTCGGCAACTGAGCACTCGTCATTGTTATTTTCGGAAGTTTCGTCAGAGGAAGAATTACTGGCTAATTGGGTAGCTGGTCTAGTTGCCTGTGCTTTATTCTTGGGGCCAGGGTTGAATTCAACGTTCCTGCCTAAATACAGACTATCCACACAATGCATAAATCGAGCATACAAAGACACAAAGGCAAAGCCGTGACGGTGTGGGCGTGGAAACAGCAGCAAAAAGCGGTAGTCGAAACGAAAAGAACGTGCGTTTTCAAGAAAGCATACCTGCGTGATATATAGGCAAACGTTGAACATCGTGCATGCGCTGCAGTCCCGACGTCCACTGAAGATCAGAGGCAGCGGTGCTACTATTATAGCTTCGGCCGCTGACGTCACAGGCAAAAAATTCAGTATGATTGGTGGATCCATCCAAACGACGAAGGCGCTCTGCTTTGTAGGGGCCAGGAGTGCGATAGCAGACAAGCCAGAACCACATGGCAATCCACGTGGGAGGTTGAGAGATCCCCGCACGAGGCGGCCCGGTACCACGCGATCATGTGCGAGACAGGTGATGTAACGGTGGCCGGTGGTGCATCAAAGGGACGGGGCACGTGGAACTCGGAGACGAGTACGGCGAGGAAAGCCAGACACTGCGTCACAAATAGGCAACGGTTGAACATCATGCATTCGCTGCTGTCCCGACGCCCACTCAGGAGCATGTCAGCGACGACGAGTTGCTCGGAAACACACCCCAATCTTGTCAAGAAATCTTTTTATGCGGTACCCATAATGTAATCTATATCTCGTAGAGTTTTTTTCATTACGACCTTCGAACTACATGCACAGATGTGAATGCTCGTAGAGCTGTTCGGAGCGCAAAACCATCCTCTAATTGCCCAATATCGTTCTTAATCAAAAATGCCCAAAAGCTCTGTAGTTACTGCGTTCGTCTTCAATATGGATATTGTTTCACTGGCAGGGGTTGTAATGAGCCGGTTTTTGAGATTTTCTATATTGTTCACGCTGTGGCAATGATGATGCTGGGAACGAAGAGGTTGTCAGACGACGGCTAAAATATTTGGCATGTGTCATTGAAGATTGTGCGAGAATGGATGGACAGACAAGGCAAACACAATTTTGAACTATTAACTGTGTTCGCATAAAAACAGCTTAACCTAAAAAAAGCACAAGTACATTGACAGCGAGGGCAAATAAGGGGCGGAAGCAGGCCTATACGCCACTTCAATGATAACGTCATTTGTCGAATATTCACTCACGTCAATGTACCATTTTCCCCTTTAATGCGTAGTTTCTTTGCGTATGTCCCCGTAGCTTGGCGTGGATCAATTTTAGGGTGTTCGCTTAATGGGCTTTGTCCATCGGTTTCTTGCCTGACAAGCACATGAGATATGCGCCAGACCACATAGTGTAGCTTCAATGGGGCCACACGAGTTCTGCATAATAAAACAATACACCACAATCCAAAGAACTGTGAATACAATGTAGGCTAATGGGTATGTTGAAGCTGACATAACTCTTAACTGAATAGCGCGTTTTATTAAAGGGCTTCCTTTTATTTTTATATTTCTCTTCTGCATGGGCAGCCCATACATGCCGTAAATGTGTATGTGCCATTTTCGGCCTTTCATTCAGAAGGAGTGTGTTAACTTTGTCACACAAGCTATACCTTAAATGTATTTATAAAGTGTGGTACTTTTCCATGCACACACCTCTAATCACGATTCTTTCTCCCACGTGCATCATGTTTTGTCTTTGTCCTCGTGACTTGGCTGCGTCGACTCCCCACGTTGTGCATTCTATTCTCTTGATTTGGTGCTTTCAACTAGGCGTAGCAGTGAACAGTGTAGTGCGTAGACATAAACATTGAATGATCCTAATTTATGACATGTGCGGTGCAGCAAAGTTGCACAAGGTTAACTTTGTAACCTGTGCGGTGCAGAAACTTTGCATGAGGTGCTTATATGTTCGATCTGCGTGTATTTGAAATGACTTCCTTGGATAGGTAGATTTAACTTTCCATTAGTTGTTATCATACAGTTTGAGCTGCAACATAGCAATGGAACCTACAGTAAAGTGATCACACTCAGTAGCTTAGCATTCAGCGGCAGGTGTTCATGCGCTGTATTAAATGTGGGAACGCCGCAGTCCCGCCGTCCACGCAAGCCGGACTCTGTACTGGCCTGCCGCGGTCAAGAGCGCCCATCCGCAGTCCACGATGCCACTCGCTCGATCACATTGTTCCCATTCTAACACTAGCTTCGATGTCGTTGGTCATGGCGGCGGCCACATATTACGCGAGAACATGACAATGTTGTATATGTATGCCATAGGATTTCGGTACCTGGCATTGTTGAGAACGTTCTCCTTTAAGCGTGCGCAAAGAACTAGGCGAGTTCATTAAAGGGTCCTGAACCATCCCTCGGGCTTGATGAGAGAGAGAGAGAGGAAAGGGGAAAGGCAGGGAGGTTAACCAGAGAAAAAAAATTATGTTGAACCCATAGCCGATCATTGTCAATTAAGCGAATGGGCGGAACAAACAAATGACCAAACGTACGAGTGAGCCAGGCGACAAACCGCCCCTTCTGGCCACCCATCTCCGTTACTTTATTGTCATAGAGCATGTGCCCTTTCCATCGGCGCCTTTCCTCGCCTTCCCGGAGTTTCTTACCCAATACGCGGAGCCGTGCTCTCTAAAGCGTTGCAGAAAATAGCGCCTCATCCTATTCACAATCTCTCTCGGTATCTTGTGGCAGCCGTGGAGAGCGGACGCATCCGCTTCTTGCTTTCCTTTTTTGCGTTGCTGTCAACGCCATCAGCGCCCTTCGAAAGGTCATTTGCGTCCAAGAATCCGACAGGGATTCTCATCTGCTGCGTCGTCCAGGGTGAGCAGACCACCGCCGGGCAGTCCGCGACACGTGCGACGAACGAACCAGCGACATCCTCCCCTTCTCCTCCCTTCTGCCCCTTCCCACAACTGGCGTGCCCACGGCGAACGAGAGTGCACGCAAAACAAAGTGACAGCTAGTGCACCCGCTTCCTCCCTTTCTTCTGTGCTTCTTCGCCACTCGGATGCGCAAGCGCTCAGGCGCAATGATCCTGCCGCCCTCCCCCCCCCCCCCCCCTTCTCCCTGCGCTTCTCTTCGCTACTTGGTTTACCTGCGAGCACGTGTTATTTCCGTGGGCGCGCATTCTCGCCTTGCCTCCGCGAAGCCGGAACTACCGTCATACCACTGACCCAGTGGCGTAGCCAGAAATTTCGTTCGGGGAAGGGCTCACGTTACAGCTTGGCCTCCTCCTTAAGAGGACGCTTTATCGCGGATGCTCCTATATAAATACATGTAGAAGATGAATTAGTTTTTCTCGGCAACCACTGCACAAAATTTGATGAGGTTTGTTGCATTTAAAAGAAAAACTTCAATTCTGTACTGTCTTCTGGTTTCGAATTATTCATTTAGATTGTCAATTTTTTATGAAGAATTGACACAAATCTCAAATTTTCAGAACACCAAACTATCAAGTTTAAAACTGTAACTCCACAATGAAAAATAATATCACCATTCTGTGAATCGTATCTAATAGTTCATCTACAGCAGACAAAATTGATATGTTACAAATGAATCTCAAACAATTTAGCATTATCGAAATACGGCTTTTGCAGAACCCTTGTGCACCACGTAACTGATTCACGTAAAATACAAATTTACATACCGAATTTGTCCGCTTTGACTCTTATAATAGATGCCGTTTGAAGAACCGCGATATCTGTTTTTGATGAAGAGCTTTTAGTTTGTAAACGTCGTGCTTCTATTTTTTTCGCACTTTAAAATTTTTCAAATATTTTAAACAATATTCAGGCCCTAAATCAAACTTCCGCTTCCAACAGATACTAGAAGTTAACTTTCTCAAATTCTACAAATTCTATTAAAAGTCATCCAGGGGTTATCTCAGAAAAGCGTTTCTGCGTTTTACATTTATTTGAATACGCCGCGTCGGAGTTGGGCCCGAGCTAATGTTTCCTCTTAAACAATTTGTCGAGAGATCTAATACATGAATAATAACTGCATTGCCATTGCCAAAGATGCTGCAAACGAATTCTTGAACGCTACGCACTGTCAAAACAAGTAATATATGTATTTCTTAATAAAAAGATATACTCGTATGTGCCAGAAATTGTGCTCAAAATAACTGATATTAATGCTTCCATGTTTTTGTCGATTTAATAAGTAAAGAAAATATCACCCGATCCTTAGAACAGCAAAGCAGTGCATGCCACTGATATGAAAAATGTAAAGGCCATGAAATGAACAAGTTGAGGAGAAATATGTTAATGAAACTTTGTCATTTAACAACCTTGTTTATATTTTTGTACATATGCAACGGCCAGTGAAAAATCTCAATGACGCTGTCATTTATTCCAATGTATTACGCAGGAGCAGCTGTCACCGGTCGTGTATCGTGAGTAATTGCACCGAAATTATTGTCCCAACAGAGAGCACCTATATAAAGCCGTTCTGCAAGATATACGAGGGAGAGTCAAATGAAAGTGAGCCAATGCAAATATATGACAAACGCGGTACTTAATTTAAAAGTAGTCTCCATGAGCATTTAGACATTTATCCCATTGACTAACGAGTCGGGTGATTCCCGTCTCATAAAACTCCTTAGGTTGCTGCTTCAACAAATCTGCAACTGACTCTTCATGTCATCGTCCGACACGAATCTGTTTCCCTTAAGCTGTTTTTTTCATTTGCCCCAAAATGTGGAAGTCGCAAGGCGACAGGTCTTAGCTGCATGGAGGACGTTGCAGTGTTTCCCACTTGAACTTTGCGAGTTTTGTATTAATTAACCACATCAGGGACATGGGGGCGGGCATTGTGGAAAAATTAAAAATTACATTATGAGGTTTTACGTGTCAAAACAACATTCTGATTATGAGGCATGCCGTAGTGGAGGACTCCTGAAATTTTGACCACATGGGGTTCTTTAACGTGCGCCTAAATCTAAGTACACGAGTGTTTTCGCATTTCGCCGCCATAGAAATGTGGCCGCCGTGGCCGGTATTCGATTCCGCGACCTCGTGCTCAGCAGCGCAACATCATAGCCAGGTCGTGGAACAAGATGACCCCATTCGTCAATTTTCCACATCGTTTGTTCTTGATTAGGACACACAGCCGATCCGGCGTTTCACCATATCGGAAAAGATTGATAGTCTCTCCGGCTTTAGAAAATTCTATCAGTAATGGCCCCTGACCATCAAAAAAATATAGTAAACAACACCTTTCTGGCGGAAATGACGGCCTTTGCTTTCTTTGGGGGTGGTGAATTTGAATGTTTCCACTCTAAGCTTTGCCGTCGTGTTTCGGGCTCGTAGAAGTGGCACCATGGTTCGCACCCGATCACAATTGCAGTCAAGAAGTCGTCACCCTTATTGTGATACCGGATCACATGAGTCAATGCAGCGCAGAACCTTCTTCTGGCGGTGGTTCAAAATATTGAGGATCTATTGCGCACAAAAGAGCCGATGATCGAGATGTTCATGAATTATGATGTGAACCGAACCGCGATTGATGTTCACACGCTCTGCCAGTTCATCAATTTTTATCCTCCATTCTTCTCTCATCAGCTCATCAACTTTTGCACTTGTGTTGGGGGTGATTGCACGACGGCTTTGGCCCGGTCTTGGATCATCTTTGCAACTTTCACGTCCTTTTTCAACCGTTTGCTCCAATGCTTCAAAGTGGCCAATGAAACGCCATGTTCAACGTACCCGGCAGCCATACGGTGAATTTCCTTTTGGGAAACACCCTCAGCTGTCAAAACATTCACGGCACCCCGCTGCTCAACTTCTGAAGTGTCCATTACGTCACGCACCCTTGTTCAATCAAGCGTATGAGAGCATGAAAGAACATTTACTCTTACAACTGCGTGTCACTTCTGTAAATGAAAGATGCCTGTGTGCTACGCTGATGCCTCGCAGAAAATGAACCAAACCATTATTGCGCGGGGTAGGTACGCTCACTTTCATTTAACTCGCCCCCGTTCATTAGAAAGGCGAAGATACAATGGAACATACAAATGCTTGATAAAGGGCAAAAAGTATCACTGGAAAGAAAGTTCACTGCACATATACACAAAACCTCGCAACAAGATATTTAAATCTGCGTATAAGTCTCCAATAAATCTACGTATCTAAGAAAAAGTCACTGTATATAATGCGTCAAACAAGGCAAATAAACATGTAGCGCAATCACAGATTCACAGAATCCTAGATCCTGCCCCCATTCCATCCACTCCATCCGATGTATCGCGTGCGACGGTAGGCGGCGCGCTTGCTCCCCGCTTTTCTCCTTTGCGCAGGCAAGGCTGAGCCACCATCGTTGGCTCACCCATTCCACCCCCGCTACTCTTCGACTCGCACATACAGCATGCGGCGAACGGTCACGAGGTTATTGCCCTGAGACTTCATACGAAACATGAGGGCGATGGCGACAGCAGAAACGCGCCTGGAGTTTTCATATAAATGTTATCACGATGATATAATAATAGTATGCGGCAACCGAAGCGTGCCGTGGCCGGTTACTTTCCGCAAAAGAAGTAACAAACTGTCACAATGCGACAATTCGCTGCGCCGCAACAATCTATCTACTTTTTTTCCTTTTGTGGGGCGGGGGCACCGAAATGAAAAAAAAAAAACGCGAAGGAGAGTACGTTGGCCACAATCCAATGCCTACTTTGGGTACCTAATGTGGCTACCGAATGAATATCGAAGAAAACGTGAGACGCTTGGTCCACCGAGAACCATACGCATAGTGCTCGGTATTTTACACCGGCGAGACAAGACTTTCCGGAGAGGTTGCGCTGAAGGGAACACGGTGTAATCCGTCAAGTCTTCACAGTGATGGCGGTGAGCGACCATTGTTTCTTTTTCTCCTCTGCTAGCCAGAGGGCGTCCAAAACTCTGCCAGGCGAAAATTCACTCGGCCAGAGAAAACCACACGCGCGACGAAGTACGCCGCGCGGTGGTTTTGGGGCAACACAAGGAAAACGCATGCGCTCTGGCTGGCTCTGGCAGCCCACGGGTAGGGTAGCGAGAATAAAAAAAAAAAAAGAAGAGGCTCAGTGTGTCCTCACGAATAAAAGTCAAAGTAGAATAAATAAATAAGAATGTAGTTACCCTGGCTGGCTTTAGTGTCTTGACAGTTCACCTACGCCATGGGTGCTTTGGCGTAGGTGAAAAAAATTTTTGATATTTTTTATGCGACATGACTGCACAAATGAACCACTAGAACGCTTCGTCTCATCGAATCTCGCTACGTGTTTTGTCAACTTGCCTGATAGTGTGTTGATTTGGCTTGTCTCGTTGTATGTTCCGATGTAAGATTTTAGAAAAGTCAATGCACCTTTGGCGTGAAATGTTTATAACAACATTAAGCCCACAAAGTTCCTGAATTGAAAATATAAAGCACGACTTTGGAAATATCAATGCACCTTTCGCATAAAGAGTTTATTAGAACTTTATACCCATAAAGTATAAGAATTGAAATCCACGCGCTCCCGATTCCGCGGCCTCAGCGAGATGCCGCGACGAGGCCGCCCACCACGCCTTTTTGGAACTTTGTGCTCGGATGGAGCTCCTTGCGTTACGATAAGTGACTCCCGGTGCATGGGCGTTGCCGCGAAATCCAGCCCGATTTCGCAATGTTCGCGCTATAATGTTTTTTCGACCGTGAAAAGGACATTCTAGACAAAATCGAGCATGATTTCCGGCGCCGGGGGTTGTTTTGGCCGGCGGCGCATGGACAGCACGAAAAAATTTCGGGGGGGGGGAGGGGCTGAAGCCCCATAAGCCCCCCCACCCCCTGGCTACGCCCCTGCACCGACCTACCACAAAAATGGCTGAAAGAGCCGCAGCTATTCGCTTCAAAAAACGGAGTACAGCATACGCTGCCGTGAACATATCAGCGAAATTTTGGAGTCGTGCATGACGTGCGAACATTGAAAGCGCAGCGCGAACTCACCTTTTTACAACGCAGCTGTTTATGGCTAGGCTCTCGTGTATTTTTCGTGTGTGGGTGGAAGAACCGTTGGCCGACCCCGAAGGTTGTGCAGGAAGGGTCCACCGAAGACAGTGTAGAAAGGGACCCGGTCAACAATTTTGTTGTAGCGGAATGTGTATGCAGAGCTGTGGCTCAAGCTGTGACACAGGACATGCGAAAGGGTTTCCCGCGCGAAAACCGCATACCCTGCAGCACTTGTCCGATGCATGTGCTTATGGCCTAGCTACGATCAGGGGCTGCAAGTTCACGCGTGGTCTATGTACAAATCGCCAGTTGTAGAACCGGGTGTAGCGAATCTACATGACCCACCAGCGTCGGCCATGTCCACATTCGCACAGCTCTCTCGTTGTCGGCGTTCCAGGCCCTTGGGTAACTAGTTTCCTTTCCTTGCGCTCTCCCGTGGGGGTGGTCTCGTCGAAACGTCACGCGTCTAGCTTCTTGCGGCTCCTCAGGACGGTGGTCCAATCGTCCATGCGAATGAGAATAAATGTTTATGCGCACCTTTCGTCATTATGACCCCCGATCAAGACAGTAATTGACTTCGTACCTTGGTTCAAAGTTCTGCGTCGTAAGCTCAACAGCTTTGCTGGTCATCCATCTTCGGACTGGAATGGCTCATGAACTTTTTCCAAAAATTGTCTGTTTGATAGAAGCCGTCTCCTCATTCGTTGCGGGGCTGGCATATTTCGTCATATAACAGATTTTCATGCGGGCCTCCTACGGGCCAATAGCTGACATCAGTCACGAAGGATGTTTGATCAGTGCGCTTCTTGTACTGCTACTGCGTATACTAGTCGGCGCCATTTAACCAACAAGCTTAAGTAAGCGTTACTCTGCGTCTTCAATTTGGATAAGGATGACATACTTCAGTGAGTGCGACTATCGTACCATCGCCGATTATCGCCTGCTAGCCCTCAACCGCGCCCGCCCACGTAGAAATAAAACTTTGGCCACACTGATCGTCAGAGTGGTAGCCATCGGGTCTTGCTAATTTCGGTTGGTATAGTTTCCAACACTCAAGCAGCCTCGAATCACATGAAACTTAGCTCACGCTCACTTCTGGCAACTCTTGGCTAGATGCCTAGGCATACTAAACGTAATTATCAGGACAGTGCCAGTGCGCCAGGGCACTCGACAGTCATGCGGAGGTCGAAGCAGGAACCAGAGTGTTAGCAAGCCCCGAAACCTTGGAAAATTGCTGGTTCCACCTGTTGGGGTCTCGATCGCGCATGGGGTGTCCTGGACACGCCGCTGAAGTATACTGAATAATGGCACATCGTTCACACTCAGTGCTATTCCCCTCTGCCGAAATCCCCCTACCATTGCCGAATTAAGAACTTTATTGCAGCGAATGCCATGTTGAATGCTTATAAAATATTTTTCTAAATTGTGCATATAAGTATTCCTGGACGCAATGATGCCGAACAAACTTGCTAGTAATGAACACACGTCCATTTATCTCGCTCTAACTCTGCTTTTTGGGGCTGGTTATAATTAGAACAAAGTACTCATTCACGCTTCCCGATTGGCTTTCACTTCCATTAATATATTTGGTATATATTGCGCAAAAAACATAATATGGCAGTTTGAAATGTCTGCATCCGTTGAACACAATACGAACTTTTCCATGGACCTTACCAGTATATAGGTGGCGTGTACAAGTATTCCCTATGGTGGAGATCGTTTAAACCTATGCCGTGTTTCTTGAACGGCCATTCGCCACAAAACGTAGAACGTGCTCTCACAAAGTGTTCAAGTCCTGAGAAGCGAAAGTTGCTTTCATGTCAGCGAATGATTGTCTTAATAGTCATTTAAGTGTGGAGAATCGGAATGAAAGCTTGACTACAGAGATCTGCTCTAAAAGGCCTATGCTTCTTTCAAAGTGATATAACATCGATGCACTGACACTGAGCACACTGTTTTGTTTATTGTAATACTTTTATGATTTTTCAATCGGTGATTTCGTAAAGAGCGGCAGAAAAATGATAAATATAAATACCCACATGTTTCACTATAAGGACGCCCTCAATTCAATGCTGCCATGTCGTTTTGATTTGCGTTTGACCATACGAGATGTGGCAGTGCAGTAAAATTAGAAGAAAAAAAAACATGTACTGTAATCACAGAATGCTCAGAACTCGCCGATCAATTAATTTTTATTCACAGTTCAATTACACACCTAAAAATGCGTTTTTTGCTAGTAAGGAACCATATCGGCTTACGTAATCATTCTTTAATCATTACTGCTCAAGAAAAGCCGGCGACACAATTGTTTCCAGCGTTTTCATTTCCATCGAAATAGATCAAATCAAAATCAACTAAGGCTTAGGAAGTTTTCTCGGTGCATTCTAGCTGCCATAAGATCTGGCTGATCGATCATATCGAAATAAGTAAGAAATATCGACTAATACCATCTTTAGTGCATCGTAACTGATTTACTCAGTGGAGAATCATTTCTTGGGGTACTGAATACGGCCACGCGCAAGCACCAACTGCGTACGGAGGATCTGGTAGCCTCCCAAGCCGTCGTTTAATGAACCGTTGGGATTAACCCAGTGATAAACGCAGAGGCCGCACGCTTCAGCTTCACTGGTTAATCTTCTGTACGGAATGCTTGGGCGGGAACTTTCTCATTATACTACCCTCAAACTTATTTCCTTACTTGATCATGATTGGTGTCGAGAACAGAGCTTGTAGCTAGGCCAACTTTTTCTTCTCCACTTTAGATAATATCTTCTATTTGCGTCGGGTCGGCTTCGTGAAATGTAACGCTCTGCTTTCGGCATCTATATCTGCCTACATTATTCCTCGCCTCTACGTGGTCAAGCTTACTATTCACGGCTTGAAAAGTCACTCCCTTTTCGGGAGGAGCACATAATTCTCTCTGATGTTGTTGTCGTTGCTGTTGCCTATGTTTGGCGCCCCGTTTCGTTCTCTCGGTCTCGCCGAAGTCGTTGTAGATGTTGTAGTTGAAGGCCAATTAAGATTTCCGCCATTCGCTTTTGAAAGTATTCCGGGACCGATGTGATACCGCATGGTAGTCGCTGAATGCAGTACCTATCATACATGCCGATAAAAGTTGGCATCTTGTGACTTTCTTTGGGCAATTTAACGTGATGAAACCCTGAATTGACATCCAATTCAGAAAAGTCTGTGGCCCCCGCCAATCGCTCAAGGGCGTCATCTACGGTTTGCAAGGAAAACCGTTCATGTAAGACGCCCTTCTTCAGCTGGGTTAAATCCACAATGATTTGAACTTCCCGTGACGTTTTGGGCTAGTCGGTTTTGCGTGAGACTGTATGCGGCAGCGCGAAGCGGGACAGGGGGGCACAGGTGAGGGGGTTGGTGTACGTGTAGTGCTTTCTGCCCCACACATGCTTTGGCTGATATCAGAGAAGCACCCCTATCAAGAAAAAAAAACAGTTTGGAGTAGGCGCATGTCCTCGTTTTTTTTTCTTGTGTTCCCCGTCCCACTTCGCGCTGCACCACACATTCTACTGATGATTTCTCTACAGGCACCATTCCTGCATACCATTTAGTGGAGCCATCTTCCTTCTGAATGACTTTGCTTTGGCCATTTCGGCCAACTCTAGTTTTGTCGGGTTCCTAAACGGCATGAGTACCCGCGAAGGCGCGATAATTGCGAAGGATACCGCCCCCTCTTTCATACCAATGGTGTATTCGCCTGACATCATGCCCAGGCCAGACAATAGCTGCGGTTACATGTGCGCGTACTGTTTATCGTCAACAGCATCAAGAAATTAGACCACACCAAGTGCTTCAATGGATGGGAGCCCTAACAGGACATACTGCAGTGACCATACAATGTACAATGTTTGTCGCGTTGTTTCGCCTCTCCAAACAATATCTGCTGAGAAACAATCCTTCACTTCAAGACGCAGATTGGCATCGCTTTTCAATACAGCTTCTGACCAGTCTTTACCAGGTGGTAGCCAGGAAAATCGAGCGGAACAACAGTGACTTTCGCTCCAGAATCAATTTTTGCACTTACCCGTACACCGTTGATAGACACTTCCACGTATCTGGCAGTTCACCCGTTGAGTGTGTCAACAAAAAAGTCTTGTCCGTCGCCTTCTAGCACGGACACGCCCACCTGGTTGTTTTCTGCTCTCTTGCGACATACCATGAAGAAATGTCCAATGATCCCGCAGTGGTCACACCACGCTGAACGTTCTGGGCACAAGGCTCTCGGGTGGCTCGTCATCGCCCAGGCCAAACGCAGGGTGATCGCCGCACTGTCAACTAGGAATGTCGATCCCACCTCTGACACCATGTTGTGCCTGCTCCTGAAGAGCGGTGATGCGGGCGATTTAGTTACGCACATAAAAAGCTCCTTGTTTATTAGATAGCCGCCTTTTGTACCTTTATTCAGTGACGTCACATGGCCCGTGCACACTCGTGCTTGGCCAGAACTAAGATAATCGATAACACTACACCCAGAACAATGTATTGAACTTACTAAGCCACACCGAGAACCATCGTGTCGACAATCTTTCGACACTGGCCATCTTTGTGGACGTTGCCAAAGCATACAGGCATCCAGCTAGTGTTTGATTCTTGGGCGTCACCATCGATAGCAAGCTATTATGGCGACGCACGGTTGAAAGGATTGCGTCTGCAGCAGTGCAAAGAGTGAATGCACTTTGTCGCAAGGCAGGTGTACGTTGGGGAAACATTGATATGTCCATGCTTAGAGAGAAAGCTGCACTAATAAACAGCCGAATTCTCTGTCAGCGGCCGTTAATATCACCCTCACCGAGTACATTCGAGTGCTTGGAGGCAGTGCACGTAAAGAGACTTCGCTTGGCGATGGGAGTTCCTCAGGCGGCTTCAAACGTGAAGGTTACAAATGAAGCGGGGTCTCTTCTACTCCGCCTTTCGGTGTCACAGGCCTTGCTCACGCAGAAACTAGGGCGGGGCAAGTCCCCCTCATGCACGGCGCTTCTCCAGCGGCTACGAACAAGACCTCGCTCTCACTTGAATGCGGCGCTGAACACCTTCCAATCTTTAGGATTGAGGTGGCCTAAACAGAATCGCCTGGACCTGCCATGATCTTTTTCTGGCGTTACCTGCAGCTTCAGTTTACCCCGCCTACTGGAGAAGCGCACCATTTCAACGGATGAAGCAGTTTCTTGTCATTAACCACTTGAGCACAGCGTTTCAAAGTCACCTACCAGTGTACACTGATGGCTGGTGTGGGCACGAACAGATAGCTAAGCAGCAGCATACTGCATATCCTCCCTTAATGTGTCATAGTCGTACTGCGTAGATAGCGTAGTTTCATCTTCAACAGTAGAAAGTGCCTCAATTACTGCGGCTTTGCGAAAAATGCGCCCCTATTCTGCCCGAGACTTCATGGAGCTGATTGAATCAAAGCCAGCATTACAACGATTACACCATGGTCTACGTGAAGAGAAATCTACAACGCTATTTCTGTCATTAAATAATTATCTGACGAACAACGGAATTAACGTAAAATTTCCGTAAACCCCATCTGACGTAAGAATTGAAGGAGACGAGAACGCTGACGCTCTTCTTGCACACCTACCGCTGACATGCGTCCCAAAAGTGAGGACGTCAAACTCTAAGGATGCCATCCGCAATCACTTTAGGGTGATCCACAAGACTCCACGCCGAGCCTGTGGGACCCATCGACTTTCTCGCGAAGCAACTTTGTTGTACCGCACCTGAACCGACTCAGCATACATCCCGGCTTGGTTATTCAAGATTGGACGATGCCCTTCACCGCTTTGTGCGTTCTGTGGGGATATCAATGACATAGAACATTTCATTTGGCTAAGGCCACAGTTCGACACAGAAGGAAAAGCCATTTTCGAGAGCCTGCAAAATAATTGTCTTTGGCGCAGGACCTTTGAAGATGTCGTTTCTTCGGGGGGCCCGCGGCAATGAGGAAGAGAGTGCAAGGACTGCTGATTGCCTTCATGAGAGACACGGGGACCTTTGCCGCCTGGTGACAGACGGCTGATCTCATCTCACAGGTTGCTCAGGCTGAGCAATTGCCGTCTATGCTGAAACACCACCACCACCACCTTGGTTTCTTCAATATTCGTGTAAGTTAAAACATCAATCATAAGAGAAAGGGCGTGGGGGCTTAAACTATTGCAACGTTGAGTCTGATGAATAAGTATATACTTTGAAAAGTAAGGAGTAAAAATGTGTCATTACGATCGACCATCAAAATACATGTTTAAAGAAGATATGAAAGTGCATACGCACTATAGACGCGTAAGTTCTCGCACGGCATGACTCATCGTGAACCGTTACCTGAGCCTGAAACTTTTCATCCGACAGTCGTACGAAAAATTTCTTTGAACATTGGAAAACGATGTGGCTCGTGTATTACCGTTAGCGCTGTGTATTTTTTGTCTATGTTTTAGTTTTTAATTACCATGTTCTCTTTGAAGCATTTCTATCCTACCTTTTTTTGATACGTAGACGACAAAGCCATTGATATAGCAAAAGGCATTGACAGGAAAACAAAACGCTCTGTGAATGAGTGCAGTTCTTTCCAATGATCGATGATCATACCGGATACAGCTGAAAGTGGTAGTTGTAGCTCGGCTGCCAGCATGCCATAGTTGCTCAGTGACTGTGGTCGTTGCGCGGCTGAGCGTGAGGTTGCGGGTTCGATTTCTGGTCGCGACGAACGCAGGTCAGCGGGTATAAAATACAAACGTGCTCGTGTACCAACATTTGCTGCAAATTAACACTTTCCGAGCCTTGGACGAGCTGGATTTGTCCAGGGTTTCTGGTAAAAACGACTGCAGAGACACATAACTCCTTTGTGGTACATTGCGGTTTCTATCAATGCCATAGGCGAGCCTAGCTTTCTCGCAGGGATTGGTCGAGCTCTGGGTAGATGTTAGCACAGAACCAAGGAACAGCGCATGCAGAAGTGAAGTTTTGGAGCTGGCAACACAAGTTGGAATCTTGAGTTTTTAAAGATACGTTGTCAATATTTGGCTGGAATACAGGATAATAGCATAGCAAGGGAGAGGGCTGGAGAACCCTTAGTGGTGAGAACTGATCCGAAGGCCTTATGTACGGCGTCCCTTACAACCAGCTGTGCCAATTAAAAAAGTTTGTCCCGCCTGCATCAGTGCACAGATGTCCGTGCGCTACTCGACTTTGCTTATTATCGTCAGAAGGTAGCAAGAAAAGAACAACGGACATTTAGCTTCCAAGAAGAAAGAACCGCAGCACATGCAATTTCATTCCATTCCAATTCAATATGCGCTCAATATCGCTTCATACGACCACTTTGGAGAAGGCTCTATCCCATTTGAAGGGTGTTCAACTTACCGCGTTCCTCAAGCAACACAGAAATAATAGTTTCGTCTCGCCTGATGTCCTCAGCTAATAATTATCTTCTATCTTCATCTTGTGCTATAGCAGCAGTGGGAAAGAAGTAGACAAAACAAAAAGAACTAGACACAAATACACACTGAATCCTTCGGACAGAGCGGATATGAAAAAGCACTGTATTCAACTAGTTCGGTATGTGTGTAAGCAGGCTAGATGTTTAGAACATGATGACATTGAGTATACTATTAGTTCGGGAAAGTTAGGAGATTGTCATTAGTGCGGCAGCATAATGAAAAGAAACTATGCAATAAGTTTACGGGCTCATTCTTCCGCCGCACTGAAAGTGGTTTAAGGTTCGATAAGCGAATAGCTAATTGGGGTGAGAAATCGCTGACATACCGAAGATAAATTACCCTTATAGCCTTTTATTGTAATGCCTCGATTGCATCAATTTCACATTCTTGATATGGACTCTAGACGGAAAAAGCATGTTTTAAATAGGCCGAATCAGTGAATTCTAGGATAGTAGTTTAGTGTCCTATGGAGCGTTCTCTAGTGTATGGCGTAGGTACCTGATTTTGTTAGTGCATTAGAACTTGACTTGTTAGAAGTGATAATAACAGCCAAGGGCTTCTTTTGGCTGGCTATTTTAAGTGAAATCCTTGCAAGAGTAATGAAAAAGCTATGTGGACTGTTGGTTTGAAAATACATATATTGCTACTTTTAAAGGATATTGTGCATTTTCCAAGTGATACACCCTTAGCGAAAACATGAGAATGGGCTGTTTTTCCGACCGTGTTCGTCAGAAGAGGTAATGACACCATACGAAATGCAGTCGTCAGCCTACAGATACATTTTAGAGGCAATGTTAAGCGGTAAGTCGGTATTAGAAAGTAGAAATTATTACGGACCGATCACGGAACCCTGTGATACTGCAAAAGTAACGTTATATACATCTCAGTAGAGTTAGAGCAGACGAACTCTGCACATATATAGAAAGAAAACTTGAAATCCAGAAAACCAGAAAGGGGATTTAGCAAGGAATTGAGCTGATGGAGCAGTGTAGTACGAATTACGCTGTTTAATGCTTGGAAAAAAATGATAAATTTGGCGTCAATTTGACACCCTAGATCTATTTGTGCGCACTCACACATTAAGTACTCGTATTTAATACTTTCAAGTGACTGAAAGAAAGTAATCGCAAATTTTAAACGGAAAATTATGATCGCTCGAACGCGGATATCTTTTACCAAGTATGGACTTAGTAACTGAGAAAGCTGTATGCCTCAAAGTGTAGCTGAGCTTTCTGGTTTACTGTTTTAAGGTTGGTGGCGAAAAATGGCTGCATGACGCAAACTTCTGAAGCGTCAGCTGCTCTCAGCATCTCTTCTGTCTCATTCACCTATCCGTCTCGAATACGTTCTCGGCGGGTGCGAGAGTGAGCCGTTACCTCATCCAACTTCGTAGAACGGAAGCCTGCGGGGGTACTTAAAATGACGCCAGTGGCGTTCACGAAGACGTGCCGATCTCAACTTTCACGGAAGTAATTACAAAGCCGGTGCACTTTTCTCGTTTACCGTGGTCGGCCGCGCCGTTGCAGTACCTCGGGGTTCTTTATTATTTATAAGGAAGATTGTTTCGCGGATCTTTTCTATCCACATTGAAAAAGGTGTTTTGACATACGGTGATGCTACTTTGTTAGCCCACGATCGCGCGCATGTTTCTCTCGTGCCAGTGCCGACAAGCTTTTTGCGACGGCTCTTGCGTGCGTCCCGTGAGCGCACCATCGAGAGTACATGCGCGCACGCTAGTTTCTATTCGGCGACAGACTTGCCCCCCCCTTGCATCACGGTTGGGAGCGTGCCTGTTTCTTCAGTTCTTGACGCGTGGTAACTAACCTTTTGGGGAGCTCTGTTAGACTGCACCACCTTCGGGATTGGCTCACACTCCGCGTTCCTGCCCTCGTAGTCTACGTTACTACGAAAGCGCGGCGCGGCGTTTTAGTGCCCTCGGTCGGGTTTGGCTCAGGTGGCAACGGAAAAGGTTTGGACGTCTTTTCGGTTTAAAAACACAGATAAGGAATAAAATTAAAACTCACTTCATGCCATTGCCGTCATCCTTTCGACGTCGTCATCTTCACTCGTCACACCGGCTCGCGTTAATCGGAACTGCTTAAACAAACGTGTTGGTCCTTTTGGTTACATTCTGAGAAACCGAATATGGTGCTGTGTAGCATAACATTGATTTGCACAGTATGTGGGGTTTATTAATGTTATTATATGCCATACCGTCAAGCCCAGCGAAGGCATTGAAGAGAAGAATGGTTTTACAAACAACACAAAACAGACAATACTGAAGTGTTTACAAAAGTGAGAATAGCGCACTAAAAAAAGTAAAGCCAGTTCCACGCAGTGGAAGTTGTCAAAATAGCGAAACTGCTAGTCATAAGTTTGAACTCAAGTTTAGGTCAATTTTAATTAAAGCCTTTTGTCTCGTTGCCGCCGTTTCGCTATAGATTCGAGCTTCGGTTACGGATTGCGCACACTCTTCAGTTGCGCGAGGTTGTCATGAAGTCACACTCTATCACACACCTTGCAGCTGTGGGCGCACTCACGGCCGAGCAATTCTCTCTTGAACCGTTCATTGTCACCGTTTATTGGTTATCAAAACTACAGAAGTTGCGGTACCGGCCCACTACACCCAAACTCTAGGGTACAAGGCGTACTAACTCTTCATAAACAGTAACTACAACGTTAAATTGTTTCAGAATAAAGTGGACAAATATCTTCTCATGGAAAAAAACTACGGAAAGAAAAGGTAAAAATACTTATTTCTCACTCAGGGTTAAATGCTGGTTCCTATTTGCAAGAGACGGTCAATGTATTGTCTAGGTTCTGGTTCAACTGAACATCATGCTTCGGGACATGCGCTTCAATAGCCAGTGAATGACCACAAAAGGTGTTCCGTTCCATTTATTTTCTGTGATGTTTATTCTCTTATTATCCTGGACGGAGAAACCACGAAACTAGAAATGTATTGATTCCATCGTAGTTTTTCACTGAAAAATTAGTTCACTGAGAATGCATAATACTGGATAATCTTCAAAATATTATTGGAGCATAACCGGTGGCCATCAGTATAATCGGCATTTTTTCAGAAGTATTGAATTATCAAGCATATTTTCAGGCCCATCTTCCATGATATCTCTACCTAATCATTTCTGGTGTCGTAACCTAGACTCTAAGAGTACTTTTTTCTCGAGTTTCAAATGCTGAACGTGAAATCTCGTGCTGTGTGGAACATTGTCTGCGGGTAAAATCTCATCGCGTGTAGTCTGTGAAGCCTCGGGAGATGAAGACCCCACAACCTCGCCAGGGAGCAGCAGACCCAGTGGGTTAATTAGGCTGCGTGCTCTGCGAGAGGATCACTGCGCCAACCACGCAGCGCTCGTTTGCATACGAGCACCAGCGCCGAAATTTGCATTCTGGTGAAACGAAGTGGGAGCTGTCATGTTTGTGGCAACTCTGAGCCGAGAAAAAGTTACTCCCCAGCATGCCACTGCATTCTGCCGTTGTATGTTATTACGCTTCGTCTTTCCATGACTATGTGTAGCTTGGTGCCTAAGTTACGGTGGGCTTGAATGTGACCTTGGCATATCGGATTGTGTGAGCTCTTTCACGACTCCCCGGCATTTCTACTTGCTTCGAAAATATACTTTGTTTTTTCCCGTTGATACAGCTAAACACTAGGACGCTTCACTCAAATGTGAACAAAAAATTGCACAGTGGTCTCTGCGCTTTCGTCTTTTTTCGTTCTTTTTATACTGGCAATAAGTGACAGGACCGTGTATAGCGCACTCCACGGGCTGAACAGCCACCAAATGGGCATCCCACGCTTACTGAAATTCGATTGGGACTAAAAGTTTAGTGGCAATCGAAAGAAGTCCCGTGAACGCTGCAGCAGGTGCTTGTCTAATCTGACGATGCTGCATTTATTCTTATTTGTGTCGTATGCGAACCGCTAAGAATCTTCTGCCAACCCGATTAAGGAATAATTACAGACAAAAGCGAATGCGCCAGGCAATGCTCTGATGCCTTAAGAGCAACGTTCACCTTAACGCTGACATTTCTTTGTTCAAACACAATAAAAAGACAGAAGTGCTCTAATTAGACGCCCACTCAACCAGTGTGAATAGGATGTGTTGTATCTAGGAGGGAATGCCAAATGTTACTCACAATAGAAGCAGAAAGTCTATGTTCAACCTCAATTTTTATTAATGCATTTTGAATTTGATAAGACTGGAAAAAGATTTTGAAGCTCATATGTTAGGCATCTCTAAGCGAAAAACCACGAATAGGTAACCCAGTTCTATAAACTGTAGCTGTACCACACAAGTTTGGTAGGTACAGTTTACTGTAACTGAAATTCTTACGAGATTTACAGGTTTTATGAAATTCGTACTCAAAACGAGCAATATATTTCAGGCAGCTGTTTAATACATCAGTTTTTCCGCTGCCTTTGTGACCATGTTTAGACTTGAGATATTTATGACATCGTTCGCTGTTGTTAAATTACACCTTCAACCTGGCGCTTCAGTATTTTTTTACTGTTGCGAATTTCAATGTGAGAAAATTGATGAACTCAATCAAAATCTACCTGCTACTGTAAGCAAACTTTTAATTTTTCTTTTAAATGCAACAAATATCATACAGTTCTGCACAGTGAATTCCAAGCAAAACTATTTTAGCTTTGAGATGGGTTTAGAGAGGCGCTGGTAAATAAAGGTGTCCTTTAGAGCCAGACAAGATCTTCATAATGTTTACGCAGTTTTATTAACTGAGGTGGTCCCAGAATAGCACGGTGATCTCAACAAACGCTTCTTTGGCGTGGGTCTTTCGCCTTCTGTTTGTGAATTTTGGCTTCTGTTTGTGTATTTTGCTTCAAAGTTATTGTGTTTATGCTTGTATACACCTAAACAAACATGAATATTTAAAAGCGAGAAGGGATCGAAGAGTATGTGAACTTTTGTTGTTATACGGGCAAGGAGCATTATCTCTCTTGTTTTGAAAGTGGTGGCTTGCTGCTTTTTCTCCGTGCTTATGTGAAGCAGTTCGCATTTGGGTGTTTAGTAAACATTTATGTGACAATTTTTTGCCCTTCACTCCTTAATTTAGGCCTTCTTGGTATAATCGGTATCCCGATTAGTGACATGCGTTATACGATGAGCATTATGTCAGGTTGGGCAAAACTAACCTCCGGTTTGGATCGGTAAGGCATTCTACATCTATTGTTCTTTTTGTGCTTGCTTGCTTTTAGAAGAATCGGTGCTTCTAGGCAAGCGTTGTAAACCTTTATTCCATTTCATCGCCCTGATATGTATAGTAGTCCATTTCCTGGTCAGCCATCAATCGGCAAACATGAGCACCCAATTCGGATGAAAAAATTCTCTTACCTATTATTCGTATTATTATAGCTTTTTTAGAGCGCAGCTCTCAGTTGACCCTTCCCGCGGCGAGCTTCGGCGGCGTCGGCGTAACCGAGCGAATGAGCGCCGCGCCGAATGAAAGCGAATGCGGACCGCAGCGGCAGAAGAACGAAAGGCCATTTGAAGAGAAGAGGAGAAAAGCGCAGGTGAGTGGTGTAGCGGAACCATGAGGAGGAAAGTGGCGGAGGAGCGGAGGGCAAACGGCCTGCGAATGGGATGAGTTGCCGGTGGCCACGCCATCCGCAGCATTACGTCACACTGCTAGCCTTGGCAAGCGAACGCTCCATGGCGCCATTCCCGTTGCTTAGTGGATTGCTCAGTGTTGGCCCCATACCCGACCTCTTGCGCCGAGATCACGGAGCAAGAATAAAGTTCAACCGAGATGTCTGGCGCCAGGTAGTTGGTTCTTTATTGTATGAGTAGTTTCTAGTCGATGCGCGCTCGGTCGGCAGCTGCTCGGCGGCTCTGCCTGTGTCTCTGGTCACGTCTTTTGGAAGACACAATTGGCTTCAATTGCGTTGCGCGATACTCCATCCTATCTCTTTTTTTCCTTTCTCCGTGATCCGCAGCCGCGCGGGCGATTTCACCTGCGCTTCTGGGTGGAACCTGATTGCCGTGAGGTGGGGATGGCTGCTGAGATCAGTCCGCGGTACCAGCGTGTGTGACGGCGATCACTGCTCCTGCAAGGAACGATGGAGAGTGGCTACGAGTAAAGCTCAACGCAACGCTCCCTTGGGTATTGTTGCCGCTGACGTTGGGGGCACGACGACCCCGCGACGAAGGCCCGCTCTCGCCGTCGGTGGTACGGGGAAGCGTGCGAAGAAAAGCCTAGTGCCGCGCCGCAGGACGGGCTATGCGGCGACAATGGCTACCATATGGCGCAAGAGTAGCGCACATCGTCTGTATGGAAATAAAGCGCTGTATGAGCGGGTATCTGCCTGCGGTGGCTGCTTTGAATCGTACCCATCCGTAACCCACGTGTTGCCTCTCATGATCACCCGATTAGCGAGGCAGACGCGCCCCACTTCATGCTTTTAGAACGCGCCGCTCGAGACAGATAGTCCGCGCCAGCCAATATATCGCGTAATGAAAACAGCTGAAATTTCGCGTTAAGGAGTATCCTAACCATTGGGGCACTTTTTTTCTGAGGGTGACAGGAGCATACCTTGATGATCGATATAATTCGTGAATTTCGATAAGAGCTACTTATCGCGAAGAAACTAATAAATGTGCGTCGATTGTTTTTGCACTCGCGGCTAAATATTAACATCACCGATAAGAAGCTGATAATGGCACCAAACTGCTACTGCTGGAATTCGAAATAGAGGCGATTAAGCGAGAAATTTGAGCTGCACTTGATGCGACTATTTTGAAACAGTGTGATGCTGGCACGTCAAGAAAAATGCAGCCAGCTGCGGTTGGCAAATGTAGCTCCGTCTGTCTGACTGCAGTGCATGTACCATGCATACGTTTTTTAGTTATTGTGGGTGTCACTCATGGGCGCCTGGCGCACTTGCTAGTGGTGTTAGTGTTTGCGCACCGAGACATGTATCTGCACAAAAGACGATGCATGTGGGCCTCAAGGGAGTTCTCTTCGCGGTTACATGGCAGTCGAGTTGCATATGTTGAACGCTTTTGTTCGAACTAAGGGCTCTGGGCTGTCTTCCCGGCTGCAGGCGGGTGCCGCGAGCGAACCCCACAGCAGGTGCCCAACGTGGTTTGTAGCCCGTCCGGAAAGCGTTTTTGAGTTGTACTGTTGTTTTTGATGCCTGGTTCATTCTGTGTGGCCGCTTTTGTGGCTCTTTGACTTTATGTTCTGATCATGACAGATGCCACGGATAAAAGAGGCGACATGCTGCCGTCTGGAACGCAAGTGCTATGTATTCAGGAGGAACTCCAGCAACAAGTTGCGCAGATGTGCATCGCGGTCGCTAACCAGTTAGGGCGCCTCGCCACGAAATCATACAATTCTTCAGCTGAACCGGAACTCTCACTGCAGGTCGAGTTGCCGAAGCGTACCGGTTGCGGTGAGCGTCCGTCAGCGGCCGCTTTCCTAGGAAAGCTGTAATCGCACGCCAAGGTCACTGGCGTCTTCAAAGCGTATATCATGGCTTGGCTCCACCTGTTATCCTTGATTGAAGGCACGCAATGTTGCTAGAGACTTCAGTATGCTTTTCCAACATGGAAAGATTCGGAGACATACCTCCGCCAAGATTTCCTGCCACTTCGACACTAGCATCGAGTCCAGCATGAGCTCGATTGGCGAACACAACACGTGGACAAAAGTTTGGTCGAGTACGTCTGAAGAATGAAGGAATGGTTTCACGCACAGACAAAAAAAAGTGTTCGAGGTTGAATGAGTTGCTCGCGCTATTCGACAATCACATCAGGTTTAGACCATTTTTCGTATGGGCGCACATTCGAAACCCTTCAGCAAATATCGTGGGTAGAATACGGGATTCAAGCCGCCCTGCTAGCGGGGAGCACCTACGAACCCCAACCACTACCAAATGCTGCCCTAGAACCATCAGTGACTTGGCGAGTTTCTGTTGCCTGTCCTTCACCGCATTGCGAGACGAGTCACGTTGTTACGCCGGTGTTTTCCCCACGTGCACTGGGCCCCTTCGCCTACGGCCAAGGCTTGCGTATTGAGCATGATGACCCCGTACCAGGTGATAGCTGAGTTCACTGCGAGCGGTCCAAATGACGGCAGGGCGAATACTGTTTGCTCCATACTCGAACCAGTCGGCTGGACTCCCAGTGTGGTACAGTGAGCCAATTCCCTTCCAATGACAGAACCAGAAGGCCCTCTTTACCGGGTTTGACTCTGGGAGGCTTTCTGCGTTTACACACGGAAGTACAGACACACGCATAACATTTTCGAGCTCAGGTAATGTATTAAGTGCGGTCAGGCAGGTCATTTGTGGCGGCAATGCCGCACCGGTAGAGGCACGAGCAATTGGCATTCAGAAAACTGGCAAAGCCGGTGACACTGAATCCTCGTAGGTTATCGGTATGCACGGCAACTCATGTAGGCGATAAGGCGGTCAAGAGGTGGGGTCAGGCATCATTCCTACTGCATGTCGAATTAGACCTGTTCCCACAATATAACCCAAGATGAGTGTTAAGAGTATTGCAAATGTTGCTGCCCTTGTTTACACTGGCTTACGCATATCACTCATGGGCGACTTATTCATCGGCGAGTACAATCGAAAGAATATCGTGTTCTGGAACTGCGCAATGCGTATGTCTGCATGCTGAAGGCACCTAGCGATAGAGCTGAAGCTGACCGATGTTTCCGCTTGCGCATCAGCTTTATTGGTAAAACAAAGAGAGCTCGGTTTCTTGCGTGGTCTGTCTATCTCAATGTTGCTCGGTGGCGCTTTTCTTGAATACCCAGTTACCACGACAAATTTACCCGCACGAGGCTTCCAGAACAGCCCGAAACCACCCCGTTCTTAGAAAAAGCAGAACTTGCTGCTGCATCCCACGGTTGGGTAGCATTCCTGCGGACTACCCTACCCGAGCCTGCGATACAGTCTCTGAACAACTTCCAAGGCACTTCCCTGCCATCACATCCAACTCGAGATTGTTCTCAAGCCGTTCTGGGATATTCACGGAACGGCCTCGGAAGACGGATTTGCTGGTACACCGTATCGATACTAAAGATGCTCGTCCATGATGCTGTAACCCGCTGCCGCTCAGCGAACACACGGCAGTCGTACGTAAGCTTCTCTGGTGGTTTCAATTACAAAGAAGGGCAATACAACAGGCCATTGCGTCGACTACCGTAAACTCAACGAAGTCCCTGTGATAGATTCTTATCCGCTAGCCACAGTTTCCAGCATTAGGTATGCACAGGTTAATGCAACTATTTTCACAACACTCGAAGTGCCTGAGGCAATCTACAAATAGCAGTTGGTCCCAGTGATGTACCAAAAGCTGCCTGTGCTTCTCACTGTGGACAGTACGAATTGATTCGCATACCGTTTTGTCTTTTTAATAACACCAGCATTTATCAGAAAATGCTGGACATAGTTCTCGGGAATGCACAGTTCCAGTATGCTCTCTGCTACCTTCATGACGTAACAGTGTCTTGCTGTATGTTTTAAGAATATGAGAGTACTTGCCAACCGCGTTGCAGTACATGCGTGTCGCAAGCCTAACGATTCACTTTGGAAAAGGGCAGCTGGCAGTTAAAGCTATCCATATTTAGGCTTCGTTGGGGACAATGGCACGGTGAAGCCAAATTCAGATAAGGTGCGACCAATCACTGGATATCGGCCTCCAAACAGCACGAAAGGGTTGCAACGCTTTCTTGGGATGGTTGCTTCCTATCGACAGTTCATCCCATACTGCGCAGACAAATCGCCACCCCTGAATTAGCTTCTGCGGCGAAGGTTATGTATGGCGATTTGAAAGTGAACAGCAAGATGCCTTTGATTGGCTCCTGCAAACAACTGATGATAATGCTTACCTTTAGCTGCCTAAACTTAAGAAACATGTTATTTGGCAGACTCATGCAAGTAAATACGACCTTGAGGCAGCTGTTTTGCAGGAATACGAAGGTGTTCTGCGCCCACTGGTATTTGCAAGCCACACTCTCAGTCATAAGAACAAAATTATTTGGTAACTTAGGAGTGTCTCGTAATGAAGTTTCTCTTGCTTGAAGTTGTCTGGCTAAGAAGTTTAACATGTTTATCGATGACATTCGTCCTGTTATACAAACAGATCGCCAGGCTTTATCTTTGATTAAATGGCTGAAAAGACCACATGGAAGACTAGCGCAGTGGGCTGTGACGTTGCAGCATTATGACTATATACAGTCAGTATAAGAAGGGCTGTACAAACAGCGTCGCTGAGGCGCTTTCCCGGGCGCTATTTCTTCCTGAAGCCCTCGTAGAAGCTGAACAAATTGTGACGGCAACCACAGTACATGTGTCGAGCCACTCCCACTGGTGCAATGCAATCATTAAACGGGAACTTCTTTTAGCATAGCAGGACGACAGGTTTTTCCGTAAGGTTTCCGCAATGGCGGCAGAAGATGGACCATTAGACACAGAAAGTGGCGTTGAGATGAACTGCTATGCTCCGAGAGGTAGGCCTGCTTTTGCACCACATCACCGTCTTCGCAATCTCGACACAGAGATGAAAATACGGATACCACCGAACAAGAAAAGCTGTAATGCAAGCTTGCTCCACAAATTACTAGGTGTGGCCTTCACCCGGCGCTACCTACATCTCACCGGCCGGGTGGACAGTCCGAAGTTTGACGAATGCGGTATTCCTGAGATTACAGAACACTTCTTGTGCATCTGCCCGCGATGGGACGTACAGAGAAAATCGCTGACAGACATCTTGTCAAAATTAGTCGTTGGACTATTAGCCGAAAATATTTTATTAGGACCTTCACCTGATTCTCGTCGTCAGCCTGATAGTCTGAAGGCTTTCAACAAATTTTTGTATGAGAGTGGACGGGACAAGAGGCTTTGAAGTATCTTGGAGGGTGCAAGATTTTCGCCACAATCTTCATCCTCATAATCAACGTCTTCTCTATTCTTTCGGTCTAGCCTGTTTCCCCTTCCTCAACGCCGAATAGTAGGTCAGAATATTGAATCAGGCCGGCCTCTCAGCTTTTCTATCGTAAATACCTCTCTCTACATCCCTCAGGTGGACATTGAAAAGATGATTCTTCGTTTATTCTTGTGGTACTACATAAACTATGCAAGTCGTTCATCAGGTACTGCTACTATAAAAGCGCAATACCAGGTCATTAGTTGGGACCAAGAACTTACGAGAGAATGTGTCGTTCACTAAGATTGAGGCGGTAGTGACATACCACAAATGGATGTGGGTCGAATTGTTTGCCTTGTGCAGGCTGATTTGAGAGAAAGTACAGGAGTTTCACTATGAAGTGTGCACCATGTTCGGTTTCCCATCACAGTTGATCAGGGACAACGTGGTGTATTTCACCAGCCAGGCCCTCAGATAGTGGTGCAATCCCATGGAAATTCGTCACACCCGTACGTCTGTGTACCATCCTCAAGCCAACGTCGCGGATAGGGTGAACCGCTAACCTAAGTTGATGCTGGTCGCAAACAATACTTCGCCCAAGGAGTGGTACAAGCTTCCAGAGATGGCCTTCGCTGCCAGAGCCACTGTTAGCCGCTCCACTTTCTTCTCCCCGCGCAGCTGAACTTAGGCAAACAGTTGACGTTTTCACAGGGCAACCTATGAGAATGTTCGAACACACGCAGCTTGTGTAGTGCGAAATTTGCCGACGACCTTCAGAGGTGGTTGATAGATGCCATCGAGCAGCCTCGACAACACCTTGATGTCGCCCGAGTAGAGCAGTTTGGCATGGGTGCGACATGAACTTTGTGGTTGCCTATATGATTATAATAAGGACGCATTTACTGAAGTGATGCTTCAAGGAGTGTTGGCCAGTTTTGCCACAGCATTAGCTCACAGATGGGGAGGGCCAGATAGTGTGAGTAGACGATCAGGTTTGTCATACATGCCCGCACTGCGCGACACGCACGCGGAACCGTACAGCTCCGTTCACCTTTCCGATCTAATGCATTTCCCAGCGGAGCTTTACATGTTAACCCTCCCATACAATTTTCAATGATCGTGCCTCCAATCTCCCGCGCGCTTCGTGAGAAGTCAAGGCAATCAAACCAGTAAGGTATATAGTGACACCTGACGTAGAAGCAGAAAAGCTAGGAGGCCTCCAGATACATAGCTTCATACAGATTACTAGAGGGAACTCTGCCGCTAGTGTCTACGGGAACTGCAATCGACGCGGTTCAGCCAGCAATAAAATTATGGGAAGTACATGGAATTGCCTAAAGTTTGTCCACCTGGCCTTAAGCGTCTCTTCGACTTTGTAGATGCGTCATTTTCAACAAAGTTATGTCCTATAAATAATTAAATGTACATTATTAAAATCATCCGCTGGCAGCATTCGAGCACAGGACCTCTAGCACAGAAGCCCGACATTGAAGCCAATACACCCCAGACACATTTTTGTTTTCTTCATTTGCAGCTTGGCTACAAGCCCGAAGGAAATTTTTGGTCACAGACCGCACTCATTTTATATGTGTTAAAGCATACAGCGCTAACACTACATCTTCATCGCTGTCTATCGTCTTGTACACATCACGTATCACGTACTTTCACGAATGATTCCACAAAATAGTCATACACATATCGCCTTTTAGCATCCTGTGTCTATGTGGTAACAGGCAACGCCAGACTGCGTAAAGCCCGAGTAAAAAGATAACATCTATCTGTTCAAAATGGCGTTCATGAGATAAAAAACGAAAGCCATGTGGATTGAGGGGTAGCTCTACCTTTAAGGTTCTCTGTAATATATCCCAAAAAATATTGCATTATTGGAATCAGTGAAAATATGTTGAATTGTTTAAATGTTTTTGCACAGGAAAAGATCTGTTTCCCCATCGCCCATACATCCATCTATCTCCTAACCACGTTTTAACAGTTACGGTTCCCGTGTGAAGCTTCAAGAAAAAATCTTTTAATGTTCGCCGGTATCCACATATTTTAACCCTTTTAGGTACGTCTTTCCCGTGCCCTTCTTGAAACATTAACCAATACAATGATACCGGGAACAAAATGTCAATAAAATCTTTCATAAGGGGCTTTAACGCTACATTAGAGAGGTACTCAAGTGAAAATCTTGCCGTAAGGAACCAACAGGAAGTCACAATTTCGCGCAAGAACCGTTACATTGTCTGAAAAGTGCCAATGGCCGAAGAAACAAAAAAATCTGGCATAGAAACTGTTAAAATGGTTGGAAAAAAATTACACAGAAAAGGGTCACTTTCGTCTCCTATCAATACGAAACGTCATAAAAGTGACGCAACGACAGACCAACTTTCTTTACACGACGAAACAAATTTGTCCCTGACCTTCGCTTCCTCGTAGAGCACCAGATAACGTGGCAAACATGCGATGAAATTCTTTAATATGCTTACGCGTGAAATACAGTGCCTGCAGAATATACGTAATTTTCGCATCTACAAAAACGTTACAAATAGTGGCACGTGCAAAAGTCGACAATTCACGGCCACCTAATGCTTCGGACATCGCACGCATTTCGTCCGGTCATCGAGCCAGAGTGACTCGTTCTCACGGTACCAATTGAAAGGTACCACCGGGTAAGTGCTAAATGTCGTGAGAAACTGGATATTTTCAAAAACACTTGACGTGGCATTTCAATGGCCAATACACAGACCACTAATTTTTTTATTAATAATTTAAATGCCACTTTTCTCACAAAACGTTTCAGTAATTCTTAATTATGAGCTAACAGTCTCCCTATCTACAGCAAATAGCGCAGCCTCACCGGCATAAAATACTACACGCACTTCACACGATCGGATCTTCAACTTCCTCATTTCTGTACTATTTACTAATTCTCAACAGAGCGGCTGCAAAAATAAAGCAAACAGTAAATGACTTAACGGAAAACCCTGTCCAACGGAAGAGAGTACTTGAGCTCCGGGGCATGTGGAAAGCTGTAATGGTTCCTGGAAATGGTTCCTAATGGTTCCTACTTTTGGAAATGCGGTTGTTTGCTGGTTGTCGGTTGTTTTCAGGTTGTTGTTTAAATAATGCGTACAATCAGGACTCCATGGCAACCAAAGGTCAGTGGGACGCCTCGAACTGGGCGCTCACGGGAAGACTACAAATGAAGGTGTGCAGGGTGATATGGACTGTACAAGTTTTTAAGTGAGAGAAGCTCAGAGTAAAATTCATTATGAAGAACGAATGAGGAATATGGAAGAAAGTGAATGGGCTGGCAGACTGTTCAGGTATTAGTGCAGGAAAAACGTTGATTCAAAATGGAAGAAAAGGACTAGGAAGCTTACCAGCAAGTATGTGACCTGTAGGGTGAGCAACACAACAAGAAACAACGTGAAGCGGAAAGTCAGAGAGGCTGAAATAGTCTCATGGATGGAGGCAATGAAAAAGAAACCTGCCATGAGTTTACTTTAGACTAAATAACGAAATCAGGAAAGAAACAATTTATGATAACTCAGAGGGAAGCTCATTACTTTTCGAAGCGAGATCAGTATGCCTTAGAACACGAACCTAGAAAGCGAGATGTAAGAAAGAAGAAGAAGAATGGGTGCTTGCTGTGGGAAAGCTAGGGAAACGATGAAGCATGTTTTATTAGAATGTGAATCTATTTGCCCAGTGGTCGATTTAGGCACCACTGGCCTCCTCGAAGCCTTTGGTTTCAGTGAGAGCAGTGGAACAGTAAACATATCCGCAATAGAGATTAGTAAGACGCGATGGGAAGATTGGTGGAAGAAGAGTAGGGAAACTACAAAAAACGGAGACGTACAAAAACAAAATTCACAATAGGTGTCAGTAAATTTGGTTATGGAAATTCATCGTTGTTTTCCTTTTCTTTTGTGAACCAAGGTAGAACAGTAGGCTGTATAATAGCAAGAACTTGGTAGTGCAAGGCACCACTCCGTTCTAAAGGGGACGCTCATACCATCCATCTATCCATCCATCCAGCATGCGTAACGGCGCAAGGTAGATAGAGAAGGCTTGAGGAAGGAAAAGAAGATTATGGAGATGTACAAACGTTGATGTAATGCAAAACATGTATGGAATACCTGTATAATTCAAGCAGGCAAGGGGATTGATTTTCATCTTCCTGTTTCAAAGGAAATTCCTTTAGATCAGCATCATTATCATTACCATCGTATTGTGCCATTTGACATTCACGCCGAGTAGATCGCAAACTAAGCGTTGCAGTTATGTTATGTTTCACAGGTTGTCCCGACATGTAGCAGTTGCATGCTGCATGTACCTGACTTTGCACCTGACTCGCAGGCATTATCACCACCATCATCACCAGCATCGTATATTATACCGTACCATGGGCCAAGGGATGTGACATGTGTGCCACGTAGTCTGGATACCTGTGTTTATTCTCCGGTACACGTTATGGCGCCTCCTCGCAAGGGACAAACCTGAAGAAGCGATTCGTACAGCTACATGCATGGCTCCGACTGGGCAACATCGGGCTCAGCAGACCGCTGTGCAAAGAGCAGGTCAAGCCGCAGCTCACCTTTGACGCTGGGCGCACAGTTCAGATCATTCTCGATAAAATTACCCGAATACTTGTAGGGCATAGTGCAGAAAAAGAACTCTACGGAGCCGCTCCTCCAGCTTACGCTGTCACTTTGCTGCGTCCGTTGCGCAGGCCGCCTGCGGCTTTTTTTTCTGAGGGGACACATTTCTATGACACCCTTAACAAACTCCGGTTCTTTTCAATCTAACCAACGTCTGATAAGTGCTATTGTGCCATCTTTGCTATCCATCACCTCGTCGAGATGATGGTTTTCAGTATTGATTTGAGTGCTTCTTTGAAGGCACTTCCCTCGCCAACTCTCACTGAGACAAAATGCAGGAACCGACTACAGCATGAAACGTTAGTGATCATATACAGCATGCTTAGAAACGTATACGACAAAGAGAGCACAGAAACAATGCTAAAACACAAATACGCTCGAGTTTCTGCTTTCCAATGTGCTTTTGTTTTCTTTTATGCAGGCTCCGTTCATTCTAATCTATTTTATTTACATTAGCAAAGGCTCATCGCATCCTGCTATACTCTTTAGGGTACGTGTTATAGAGGTATTCAAGAAGATATATTACGTGATAAATAGAACGTTTAGTCTACAGTGCCACTTCATTTTATGATTTTATTAAATGCAAGCAATAACACGAAACGCAAACTTATACTAAATGCTCTTAAAGAACGGAAAAATTAACACGATATTGATGTTGACAACGAAGCAACTATCTCACAACACCCACGTATAAAGGTCTGAAGGAAGGGAGCGCCGAGTGTTCTGCAAACACCATCACGCAGAGCTGGACGCAGAGTGCAGCGAACCCTGTCCGAGGCAGGCGGTCTTGACATCTGTCACATGCAGCTCCACAGATGAGAAGTAGGAGTCTGCGACGGATGGTGCTGTTCGGGTGAAACGCTGGGGTGGCCTCAAAATAAAAGAATTTATGTCGTGCTGCATGCAGTTAAGGAGAGTGAATAACTGGGAAACAAAAGCTCTCATTATGCGGCCGCATTCGCTAATTGTAAAGGCACAGGCTTGACAGCAAGTTTGCCTTAGAAGCAAGTCTGGCGTAAGAGCTTTTTTGTAAACATGGGTCTACATTGCTTTTTTTTTATTTTTATCGCTTTACACACAGCTCTCAGGTGTTGTTCTGGATGCTGTCCAATCCTTCCATATTGTTAAATTCTGTTGTCTTGTCAATTCAGATCGGGTCACTCGGCTGCCATGGCCATTCTGATTGGGTCTGAACGATAGTAGCGTGGAATACAGCAAGGTGGTAGAATTTTATTAGATACGGCATATTACTCCTGGTCAAGATGCCTCTATTACAGGACGACCAAAGGGCACTTCTGCTTCGGTCTTCCTTTTACTGTTACCACACTTCCGTTATCCACCTTTAGAACAATGGCTAGCCATCCAAACTTGTCGGGGCATTCAAAGCAGTGCCTTTCCGTGCAGGGGAGCTGTTTTATGTTCTAGTGTTTTTTTGTGCTAATTTTTTCTCTTTGTGTCTGTGGCCTCCCTAAACGCACCGATGTTGATTAGACATTTCCTGTTCTGAATGGCCGCGCTTTATGTGCGTTTGGTACGGAAGTGACAATGTGAGTAGCCATAATGCATTAGTACCGTACAGCTACTAGAACGAATGCTTTCAGTGTTATCAACGCTTGCATCGTGAACATCAGGACAGCAGTCTACACAAAACTTAACTTACGTATAGATGTCCACATTATAGCTTGTATCCGAAAAACTAGCTAGCCTTGTAAATATAAAATTTTGTGTGTACGCAAAAATGGCAAAATCTAAGTTTTTTAGTGCTGGAACGTATTCGTTGAAATATTACTCGTAAAGAACAAATCTGAGAATTTAGGTAAGCATAACGCTTTCATCGCGCTCTATGCACAGCTGTTTACGCAAGAATAAAGGGTCAAAAGCAATAGCACTGAAGCAAATATTAATCTTAAAGGTATATCACATTCGTCGTAGGACAATCCTAGTCAGACCTGTGCTAGAAGCTTGAATAAATTTTATTTCCGTAGAACAAGAGGGAACGTAGATTTCTGGATGCTACTTCACGGCGTCAATACGTAATTATGCAGCTGGTGTACTTCTTTTATGGTTATCACAATTTTTTTCATCAAGCATATTTTTCAAGCGGAAAAATAGCTTCTCGTGAAGTTATACACATGAAATAGTTGATTCCCTCATATCTGGCATTCCATAGTGGGTTCTCAGGCGACATGCACATTCTGTAATCTTGACACAACTCACCAAATATTGACAATTCTTGATTTGATCGGGAAGTTGGTGCGTTTCCTAATTCGCAAATTGATATAATGCGGTAAAACCAAATAAAATACACAAGGTTATTTGTGCCTACACGTGATAAACGACAATGCACAGATGGTCCGATGCGCATAAAAGGGCTAGCCGCCGCATTGATCTAAGCAAAGCAGCTTGGTTCAGACGTATCTGCGAGTATGAGGACGCTCACGGACTTTCGCATTTTATTAATCTGAGGGTAACATCAGTAACGCGATACATAGTGTTTTGCATTGCTTCAATTGACCTTCACAGATTTGTTTTCAGATGCTCCCGGATCAAGTTCGTCGATGAAAGTTATTGTTGACCTGCACACAGAAGCGCGTGCCGATGCAAACTTGCATTCGAGAACCTGATAGCCAACCAAAACATGTTCAATGTCATGGGAATAAAGTATTCTTTTTTATGCGAATAGCATTATTTAGCTACGTCAGCTGTTTTAAGCATGTCTATCTATCTATCTATCTATCTATCTATCTATCTATCTATCTATCTATCTATCTATCTATCTATCTATCTATCTATCTATCTATCTATCTATCTATCTATCTATCTATCTATCTATCTATCTATCTATCTATCTATCTATCTATCTATCTATCTATCTATCTATCTATCTATCTATCTATCTATCCATTTATCTATCTATCTATCTATCTATCTATCTATCTATCTATCTATCTATCTATCTATCTATCTATCTATCTATCTATCTATCTATCTATCTATCTATCTATCTATCTATCTATCTATCTATCTATCTATCTATCTATCTATCTATCTATCTATCTATCTATCTATCTATCTATCTATCTATCTATCTATCTATCTATCTATCTATCTATCTATCTATCTATCTATCTATCTATCTATCTATCTATCTATCTATCTATCTATCTATCTATCTATCTATCTATCTATCTATCTATCTATCTATCTATCTATCTATCTATCTATCTATCTATCTATCTATCTATCTATCTATCTATCTATCTATCTATCTATCTATCTATCTATCTATCTATCTATCTATCTATCTATCTATCTATCTATCTATCTATCTATCTATCTATCTATCTATCTATCTATCTATCTATCTATCTATCTATCTATCTATCTATCTATCTATCTATCTATCTATCTATCTATCTATCTATCTATCTATCTATCTATCTATCTATCTATCTATCTATCTATCTATCTATCTATCTATCTATCTATCTATCTATCTATCTATCTATCTATCTATCTATCTATCTATCTATCTATCTATCTATCTATCTATCTATCTATCTATCTATCTATCTATCTATCTATCTATCTATCTATCTATCTATCTATCTATCTATCTATCTATCTATCTATCTATCTATCTATCTATCTATCTATCTATCTATCTATCTATCTATCTATCTATCTATCTATCTATCTATCTATCTATCTATCTATCTATCTATCTATCTATCTATCTATCTATCTATCTATCTATCTATCTATCTATCTATCTATCTATCTATCTATCTATCTATCTATCTATCTATCTATCTATCTATCTATCTATCTATCTATCTATCTATCTATCTATCTATCTATCTATCTATCTATCTATCTATCTATCTATCTATCTATCTATCTATCTATCTATCTATCTATCTATCTATCTATCTATCTATCTATCTATCTATCTATCTAGCCAGCCTCTTACGCCGCCCAAGTGGGCCAAGTTGTGTACCTTCTTGATCCAATAGGTACATGCTAGACAGGATGAGTTGTGGTCCTTCCATTGTCCTCATTGTAGCTTCCGAATATCTCACACTTGATATGACGTCGTTGTGACGCCTTCTGCTCCTACCTAGTGCCCCAAGTTGTTTAATAGTTTCGGCCACTAGGTTTCGGCTCGTCGCCATTATGCCATCATGTTCATTTAATCGCCGTCCTTCCAGCTTTGTCATTCACACTCGTCATGCTGTTGTCGTCCCGCCATGCTCTTCATAAAGTCGTCATGTTTTCGTTGTCGCACCGCCACGTGGTGTCATGTGATGTGATATCGCCTTGTGATGCCCACACTGAGCCAGTTCTCTATGTAGTCTAATAGTTTTGGCCGCTAGCTATGCGTGCGAGGTCGCCATGCCGTCGTGGTTACTGCATCGTTGTCATTCCTGCTTTGTCATCAGACTCTCGTCATGTCGTCTCCATGCCGTCGTCGTCACGCAATTCGTTTTTGATCGCGGTCATAACTTCAGTTACGTCATCCTATTGGCCTGATACCGCCTTCGTCATACTACCTTCGTAATTTCATCGACTTCGCTCTTTCACCTTCATCGTATTGTAACCATACTGTCGTCATTGAACCGTGGTAATGCCGCCCTTGTCGCTCTGTCACCGTCAGGCAGCCTCTATCCGGCCTTTATTTTCAGACCGTCCTCGTATTGCTCTCGTAGTCGTGACATCATCGCCATTCCAGCTTCGTCATGCGACTCTCGTAATACCGTCATCGCCATGCAGGTTTCGTCATACAGTCATTGGCATGCCATTGTCATCACTCCGTCGTCGTCACTGCTTCGTCGTCATACAGTCGTCATCATTCATTGGTTGTTATGGCGCCGTCGGGGTGCGATGGGGGTCGTTCCATCATCATCCTTATAACTTCCATATCCGACTCTCGTCACGCCATCCTATTCACACCCTTGTCGTCAGGCCATCGCTGTCACGCTGTCGTTTTAGCATTGTCCTGAATGAAGTATCGTTATCGCATTGATATGCTGTCGGCGTCGTAAAACCTTCGTCGATCCACTGACGTCATCTTTTGTTCATCATTCTATCGCAAACACGCCGTCCTCGTTCAATCCTGATTAAGGTGCCGTTGTCATGCCATTGTCGTCATCGTGTCGCCGACACGCAGACGTTATCATGCATCTGTTGTCATGCCGTCGTGGTTAGCTGTCTTGGTCGTACCCTCGTCGTCATTTCGGCTTCTTCATCCGCTTGTCATACAGTCGTCGTCATCTCATTGCCCTGATGTCGTCATCGTCACGTTGTCGTCATCACTATAATTTACATCTCATTGTTGTAGTGACGTCATTGTTCTACGACTTTGTCATTCCGTCAATATCATTTTTCGTTGTCATTGCATGACCACTGCATAGGCGTCATACTATCGTCGTCATGCCTGCAAGCTTACGGGAGACCTTGCCAAACGACTGCCACCGCACAGTGGCATAATATCGGAGTATTTGCCGTATAGCTGAAGCAAAGAAGTACTCAGAATTACCACTGTGTGGGTTCAGTAAGGCAGCTTCAGAAATATAGCCTCTCAACATATTGCTCGATTGCAATTCGCATTAGCATCTACACTCACCGTGAGATGAGCTCTCCAGTAATATCTTTAACTTCACCTTCGTGTTTTAATTTCAGTAAGGATCAAGTATCTTCGGTAAATCGAATCTCGCCTTCATTTCGCGCTGTTTTCACCTTCACCTGAGCGATGAGACTCCGTATAAATAAAACGAGAACAACTTTTTTCTACGCACCTACATTCGCCCTATGCTCCGTTTACCGTCGTCGTGAAGTATGCACCTCGGTCAAGAGCTACCGTAATGATTTTTGCTTAGTTACCCTTCTGCCATGGCGATTTGCTTGTTTTTTTCGGTATCTGTCCAGTAATGCGATTATAATGCGATCTGTCTAGTCATGTGTCTGAGTACGCGCAGTACACTGGGAGACCAAATAGAGAATACGCAGTGTTTAAAGCTAAGCGTGCGCTATTATGTGAGCTGCCAGGTTGTCTTGATCGTTGATAAAGTAGCAGTCACCCTTAAACAGGAAGACAAAGCGCTAGACACAGCTGATGGGGCATAGTGTATATAGAGATGCACACACACGCACACGCATACGTATACACACATACACACACGTACACACACACACACACACACACGCACGCACACACATACACACACATGCACGCACTTACGCACACTCAACCACAGAAAGAAACTCACGCATACACAGACACCCCCAAGGACAAAACGAACAGTGATTAAACGAAATGTTGCTACGCTTGCCAAAAGAATTGAGCTCATAAAATGAATTTATTCCACTCTTCAACTAATGACTTCGCACAGCTGCCACCATTTTTGGAGCTCATGGAGGCATGTAGATAGCGCTTCGTCCGGAATGCCCTTCAGCACTAATTCCCAACATGTAGAATTGTTGCCATATCACCACGAGCTTTCCCATTCAGCGGCAATTTCATATGGCATAACAAAAAGAAATCATACGGCGACACGTTGGCTGAATATGGGGGACGTGGCAGAATACGAACACGGTGTTCTACCAGATATTCTTGCACTGATATTGCAGTAGTGGCATCCCGTTGTCGTGTGAGAGAAACCACTGTTGAGATGACAAATTAAGACAGCATCATACAAGTATTTGGTCCATGTGTTAAGGTCATCCTTCTACAAGCAGTGCTTAATTTTTTATTTTTTTTTGCTTCTTGGTAGATTTATGGGGCACTAAGCCTGTAGCAAAAGAAATTTGATGGACATAATGTTAGTTTTTCTTGCTTGTCGCTTTACTTCTCTAGCGGAATTTCAACCATGACCTTGCCATTAACCGATTCATTGCTTCATTTGAACCAACTTGAGCCTCTGCAATGATGCTCTATGAAAGACTAAAGTTTAGCGCGAGGTTGAGCGCGCAGTGGTTGGTGAACAGCAATAAAAGACCAAAAAGACAATGAGGGGTGGTTTTTCTCAGTCCGCCACTTTGCGCTGAGCTCCTATACTCAGAATGCGACACCTTCTATTCAGTCAGTCCTCCTGGCTGTGTTTGAAGGACGGCTTTTGTGCTCAGTTTATGCTTAGTAATGTAGCTGCGGCAAATTTCGTAGCATACCTCCCTGTTCAACTTTAGATGTTCTCATATGCGCGTAGCAACAGCGATAATCATACTGTAACTGTCTCACCTGTTCGACATTTGCTATGCTAGGCGACGTGTTGGTGCATTCAAGAACACGGATTACTAATAATGCCTCCACTTCCCCGCACGCACAGATATTTTTGTAAATTTCTACGTCTAAGTAGGGTTTCCTTTTCGTCAAAGCCGCTGAACTTGATGCCATTTCTTTTGTGGATATTTGTGTAAATCACCTCACTCGCGTAACGCCCAGCGTCACCAAGCCGAACAGCGGGTTGCTAGAGACAGCTTTCATCAAATTGCATGCGAACCATTTGAAAGGTTTATGCCTACATTGAGTGCGTAAGAGACTCTGTACCTCCTATTTTTTGAGTAGGAATACCGTGGAAAATAAGTAATTCTTAAGCTTATTTCACAAAGAATATACCTGAAAAGTCGCGAACACGCAAGTATCAGATGTGCTTGTATAGTCTGTGTGCTATCTTTGTATGCGTATCGGTTTGCTCCTGCCTCTCTCCCTGTCCTAATAGGTACGCTTCATCAACTAGACGAACAATAAACTCTAGCGACGGCAGAATATGCCATACATAATTACAGGTCTCCCACACACTCAAAAAAAAAAAAAGCTTTCAACAGCTATGGTATGCAACCAGAAAGGTCCCGAGGACGTTCGTTTCAGGACGCAGAGTGCCTCCCCATGGCCTGTGCGACGCAATGCTCGTCCTAAAGGCACTATTGGAAGCAACCGAAAATCGGGTCAAAGCTTAAGCCTTACTCAGACGATTAGATATTTTTACGGTGCTCCGCGTGATATGCGTCAGTGCGTCCGAACTTCCTCCACTGCTCTTTTTTTTTTGTATGCAAAGAAGAGTAGGTGCATACATGTGGCAATGGCTAATCCTCTTCGCTGACGCGTAAGTGGTGCTCATGAAATTCATAGCAACAAGAATGTTGAACGGACACGTACAAGAACCGTCACGTACAGAAATCTCGCATTTATAAATAGTATTGTTCTCACAATATACCTGTCCACACAACCTGATTGTACACATAATATAATGTTCTTGAGCAGTATTGAATTCGGTCTCTCTTGAGTGCCACATACCCCTCGCAACACCAGCATTCTCGGACAAAAGAGCGGCAGAAACGTCAGGAAACAATAATGTAGGCTATTTCAGAAAAATAACAACACGAAGAGAAGCGAAATCCCGAAACAAAGTTTTAATAGGATTTTGAAATTCCTGACTCTTCCTAGAATTGCACTTTCTCGCGCACACCTATGTGTTCTATTTTTTGTCGTGACCATACGCCCACAATTTTTACAAATATTATTGGTAGTCTATCCAAAGCGGCTAGCTTTGCAAAAATCTTCTAATCGGGAGTGCCTCATTTATATGCAGTGTGAAAATAATACTTCATATCTCATTCACCCTCCTAACAGGAACCTGTAGTCATGTCATTCTTCCGTATCTTATACAAAAAAAAAACATTGTATTTAGGTTGTGCGTGATGAAAATTACTTGATTTGGTGAGGCAAACAGGTGAATATAGTTGCTGCTAAATTTCACCTCCGACATAGAGAATCACTTAGAGTTCTGCATCAAAGCGATATAGGAGCAACACGAAGCGCTTTCGATATCTTTCGAATGAGAGGGTCACAGCCGGTAAACAAATCAACCAGCTTCACGTGTATTGGCTCGTTATGCTTTGTGGGCGCAGTCTTTGATTTGTAGTTGCAAAGGAGCGCCTGGTTTTAAACGGTGCATTGAATTGCATGCCGGGGTCTATGTCTTATCCGACAGTCTTGTGCGCCGTTTATAAAACAAGTTTCCCTGGACAGCCATCAACATAAAAATCTCCGTCATTCTTGCCGGCCACATGAACACCGGTGGGACGTCGGTGTTATCAGAAGAGGAAATGCTTACCTTTCCCACGTGCCGCAGCACTCATGTACTGTGCATTTGGAACACGGTAAGGAAACCCAGGTGGCCAATATTATCCCGGAGCGTCGCACTGTGGCGCGTCTCCTACTCAGGTTGTTGTTATGGCAGGCAAGCTCCTACAATTTTACGTTTTAGCCTAAATGAGAGGTGTTGCTAGCGATAAGAAAGTTTTAGACAAGTGTACTACGAAAGCTTAGAAGTTCGGCAGATAATCCGCAGGAAACATCCGCTTACTAATTGCGTAAAAAAAAAAAACATGGTATAACACGTAAAAAGGGAAAAAATCAATAGACCTCACTCGATGACCGTGAACGCCCACTGTCACAACGCTGGCTTTGGGCGCCTCGACAGCAGCGCAAGAAGTGGTATCATGGAGGCACCCTGCGCTGGCCTGAAGAAGAGCGCCAGCAGCGGGGAGCGAACGTACCCCAACTCCTGCCTGCGACAGGCACGTCAGGTGCTGCTTCCCGCTTTATCGTGTCTCGGAAATTTCCGCTCACGCGACCTCCAACACTTATTGGTGCACACACACATAGTGCGCAGGCCAACTTTAGAAGGCACTCTGGCTGAAGGGTAATCACAGACACGACGAAATGAAAAGGCGTTGTTCCAAAGCGGTGATCTGTAATACCAGCTTCATTATATAATGAAAGGGAGGATCTTTCTGATGTTTACTTCATGGCATTGCAAATTATTTTTTCGTAGTTTGAAAACATTTCACTTCAGTACAGGGAAAAAATGCACGGCAGAACAAAACACACGTTCAGTAGATCTCCATGCAACTTTAGCCAAAGAACATATTTGGTAATATCGAAGAGAAATTGTAATTGGAGAAGGGATTGAGTGAACGGTGCCTTTTCGATCCTCTTACAAACCCTGGAGAGCAAGTCCGTTGTTTCGATTCGTCTTTAATTATGTAGGGAGACGGCGCGCTGCGCCGCAAGCTTCGGCCACGCCTGTCCGCGTCTTCGGTGAAGCGACGACTTGTCTCAGAGCGGATTAAACTTTCCTGGCGGGACCTTCCATGCAATTTTAATTCAGTTACACCAAATTTTGCTGGGCTCTCTGTAAACTTTCCTTCCTTTGTAGTGTCGCTTCCATTAGTAAGGAAAAAAGCTTATCCGTGGATCAAGGATCACACGCAATTCGCTTAGCGAGCACGTCTGTTTTCGTTAGAGTTTTCCTTAAGATTACGCTTTTGTTACATTACGAAATGACACTGAGGTTCTGCCGCCTTCTGTAATATCATCAATGCTGCAAAGAGAGTGGGGAAAACAAAATGGAAGGCAGAGAGGTGTAGATAGTTTGTTGGGGCGTTCAATGTTGCCTTTCATCATAGGAGAGCTTGCACGCATTTTACTGGCGGCGGGTACAACGAGAAGGGGATGGAGAAGAGCTGGGCACGCCACATACTACCGAAATTGAGAGGGGGACCCATAGCTGGTGTGCCACCCGCTGGCTATGCCGCTGCAGGAAGAGACAAAAGGGAAGGAAAGACAGGGAAGTTACATGTTTACATAAGTATACAGAAGGAGGTCCCAGAGCATGTGGCTGAAAGGGGACCTCCTGTCAGAAAATATATACATTAAAGGAAATACAAGGCATAAAACAGCAATGCAGTAGTCACTATGAGGAAGATTATTCAAAGTATATGTACAAACTGTAATGTAATATAAAGTCAATAGCTAGTCGTACAATTAAAACAGTAGTTTAAGGCATTCGCAACAGAACAAACCAAAATACTTATAAAGGCTATAAATGAGAGAAAAAAAAAACTAAAGAAAAAAGAGAAATAAAAACGGCAAGGAAATGAGCAGGAGTGAAGTGAATAGCTGAGATATGTGGATTATTTTGGCTATCTAGTAGAAAAGTGAATAATGTTTTCTTGAAGAAACTCAAAGACGAAGAGTGCTTGACATTTAATGGGAGGCTGTTCCAAGTGGATAATGCTGCGAAATATCCAGATTGTTTTCCATAATTAGTATGTATTAGTGGCAATAAGAAATTGTTGTTAGCTGCAAACCTTGTGCGGTTCAAGTTAACCAAAGTAGCCGCAGAAAATATATTTACTGGAGAAGGATTACGTATTACCCTAAATAACGTTATGGCTAATTTATATTTAACAATATTCTTTACTGAAAGTATTCTGTGGTTAAAAAGCATATCAGAAGCACTGCAGTTGAAGGAGCTGAATGACAATATCCGGATGGCTTGATTCTGCAAATGCTGTAGTGGTGCTATATTAGTTATTAGTTAGCCAGTGTAAATACCGGCTGGCTACTCTGTGCTGGGGAAAGGGGTAAAGGGAATACAAGGAGAAGGAAGAGAGAAAAAAATACAACAAAATTCGCGCAGTAATGCGATGTTACGCGCAACAATAGTTAAAGGCGGTCGCACAATTCACCGCAATTGTGCCGCTGCAGGGAGGTTGACAAGAAAAAGTTCAGTTTGCCAGCCTGCACCTAGGAATAGGAAAACAAAAACGAAAGCGACTGAACCACTCTTCACCACCGCAGAGAGCGGTTACGTTAGCCCCCAGCACACAAAAAAATGAATAAATCTCATTCCACCAGTTGGCGACCACTACAGACGCGTACTTTTTCAAACCCTGTGCTATACAATCACATTTACTCCGATGCGCACTCTGCCCTGTGCAAAGCGTGCGAGGGCCGTGCTGACCTCGATCACATTATCTGGGCCATGCCCGAAAGCCTCACCCACCAACACTCACTGCACTAACACTACAAGCATCATAACTACGGCCCAGAAGTGGGAGACTCTGCTACTCAGCTTGGACTCATAAAAGCAGCTCTGGGCCATCCGGATGGCCGGAGAACCCACCAGAAAGCAAGGACTGGCAGCCCTCTGAGAAAAAGGGCATCTGGGCGTTAGTCCCCTAACCCTCGACACCCTGGACCCCATTAAGGAGAGAATAATTTTTTATCTCGCTCTCTCGCTAAACATTACGGTTACATACGCTCCAGTTGTCGGGAACCTCGAGAAGCAGTCAGGGATCTTTGAATGCTACCGTGTTCCACTCTTAAATGCGAAGCTTATGAATCCTCCGATTTCTTTTTTTTCCGCTGGCTCATTCGCGCAATGATGCGACAATATTATTGCTTGGAAATATGGTTTTCTCCTATCTCAACAAGCATTTACTTCATATTGGACTCACGTAACTGACATAACCGAGTTCGGCGCTGCTTAGAAAAGTGCACAGTATTTGACACCCATTATTTCATTGTCCACCAACACATCGAATGCCTTAAATCCTACATTACCGGTGTTCATGCATATATTATTGAAGCCGAACCGTCAGTAGTCGAACCAGCCACTTGCGCTACCTGGTGAACCCAATACGGTCTGTATTGCGTGTGGCTGCTGCTGCCCATGTCAATTGGGAGCCACCCGTTATTCATATGGTCATATATATCTCGGAAATGCTTTCTAAGAAATATCAGCTAGCAGAAAACAATACAGCTTGGATGATCAGCTGTAGAGAGTAAACTGTGAAAGTATCTGGAGGGGAAACCATAGCTGTAGTTCCCTGTAAAAAAAAAAAGACAACAGAAAAATAGAGAGACACGAATTCAGGTTTTCTTGAACAGGACTCGCATGCATTAAGTTAAAAGAGAGTCCATTTAATAAGGCGGATATTTGCAAGCCTGTGATTTAGCCTGAAGGTTTGATGTTCTGGTCCCCTAAGGAAAAGAATACGCAAAGGTATATTTGCAAGAGTGGCAACATTTCTTATTACATTAGAATGAGTCACAGAAAAATGTAGCGTACAAATTAGTGCGCGAAACCAGTGATATTTCGCCCATATTCGACAGAGTTGCTGTTGCTTTCTAGTAAGTAAGTAGTGACCCCTGTTTTTATGATGATCGACTGCAACCTTTATGAATGACGCATTTTTGAGGCGCGTGTCAAAATTAATTTTATAAGGTGCACCCTCTTACATTTTGTAATAAAATATGGTAAGGGTATATTTTGAGTCTTCACACAATATCTTATTATGAAGTTAGGTAGAAGTAAAAAGAAAGCCTGGCTTTATCACAATTCATAATTCTGCATTTGCAGGACCTTCATTGTGTTCTTGATGGTTTACTCTAGAAAAAAAGTATACAACCGCTGCACCCCTACTACTGGTAGTCCCGGAGAGCCTCCACTCTTCTGTCGTACATGTCATACATAGTGACCCGAGCTCAGACCACATGGGGTCAGCGTGGAATTTGAACAGGCCTAACCAACTCTTTTACGGGCCCGGAAAGCGTTAGGGTACTAAAAATTACGTCGCGAGTTGTACGACGTTTCACCGTCATAAAAATCCCACGGAATCTCCCGCCGGTCAACGCCAGTTTACGCTGTCACCAAGCTCCCTTTAGGAACAAGTAGGCATTAGTGTTCTGCCCCTCTCCGGCAATCCTCCGCGGGTAATCACGGGATAGTCGTGTGCGTCATCTACCTTACTCGTTACTGCGAGACGGCAGCCATATCTCCGTGACTGCTACCACAGCCTATTTTCTTGCTCCATTCATTCATCTTCCAGAACAAGTAGCCTCGACTGATAATCAGCGACAGTAGACGCCAAATCGCCGCAGATGTTGGGAAAGAGCAACATCGTTTGTACGCTACTACCTTTCGACATTTGACGTCTGGCCATCCCCAAACAAATGGATGTACAGAGCGTGCCAACCGAACGCTTACTAACATAGTTACTATACACGCTGCATCAGACCATCGAAATTTTGACGATATTTTGCCATTTGCAATACGTATGGTTTCCACTCTGCAATGCACGACACGACTTACTACCGCCAATTCTTCCTTTTTTGCCCACACCCGCCTAGCTATTTTTTGACACTATCCTGCCTTTGTCGACTGCTCCCGATCATTCCATGGCTGAAACTGTTTTGCCGAAGGGGCTGTTAAGCTTATGGGTGAAGACTCGCTGGCTTCGCAGAATACATCGAAGGCGAAATACCACAGCCAGCCCGTTCCCGTTACTTTGCTCCTGGTGATTTGGTGTACTTGTGCGCCCCAGTAAGAAATCGCCATCGGTGCACAAAGCTTATGTGTACACCGTAGCGAGCTGCTGCAGGACACTTAAAGCTGTACCACAAAAATATTTAATCAGTGTTCTGCCACTAGGTGCGAATATATATGGGTCTTCCTTTATGGGGAATGAATATTTATCTACTAGAACTAACCTTTGGAGTGTTAGCCGGCGCCACCCCTGCCGCAGGCGACACGTCTAGGTGGACTTTTTCGGTGCAGGAAAGTAGTCAATGAAGACACGCCTGCTACACGAAGGCAGCAAACGTGCCGGATTCAAGACACTCGGTGCGTAATGAACGAGAAAGCAAACTGAGGGGCCGATTTTTATTAGTCGTATCATAAGACGCCAACAAATAATGACACCAAGGACAGCAAAGACGAAATTATTGGTAGTTCATCATTGAAATAAATAAGTGATAACTAAATGGAAATGAAAGTACACAAAAAAGAAGGTCACCGAGGATTACGATACTCCCTAATGCGAAATCTTAGTGCAGCTTAATACTTGTTTCCATTTCGCAATACACTGGCTGGCGCGGACAATATATCTTGCAAACGGAGTGAAATGCGGCGTGGCTGCCTTGTTAATCGAGATATCGCGAGAGGAAATGCGTTGGTGACGGGTGGGCGGGATTCGGGCGCCTGATTCCCTTTTCCTCCAGGTTCATACTCGCGCTCTCTTCGCTATTGCCATCTTTAATCCTTCACTGGGCTCCACGTTCACTTTTTCATTCTTCGCTGTGTTTGTTCCCTCGATTACGCGGGACGCCGCCGCCGATGTTCGCCGCAGCTACGGGTGACTAAGAGCAGCGCTCTAAAAACTGGTCGCAGGTGGGGAACAAACCCAGGTCCTGGCATTACGTATGCGATGTTCTTAGCAGCTGAGCCACCGCGTCGCTGCTGTCCCATCCACTTTCTGTGGTGTTAATGTTTATCTAATAGACGTAATCCTACAAGTGTTGGCCAGCGCCACCAATCATGGACTGGGTACCGGGTGGTGAACGTCCTTCCTGCCACGGGCGTCACGTCTACGTGAATTTTTTGGTTACAGGCAAATGATCAATAACCCCACACATGCTACTTGAAGGCATCAAAGCTGCTGATTCGAGACCATCGCTATGTAACGAACGAAAAGAAAGGAAACCAAGGGGTCCAATATAAGTTAGTAAATCTGGCTCCTAGGTTTCCTTTGTCCTTGTTGTTTACTCCGCGAAGGTCTCAAATCGGGCAGATATATATATATATATATATATATATATATATATATATATGTGTGTGTGTGTGTGTGTGTGTGTGTGTGTGTGTGTGTGTGTGTGTGTGTGTGTGTGTGTGTGCGTGTGTGTGTGTGTGTGTGTGTGCACAACGGGCGACGTCGGTGGTGAGGCGTGGCCAGTAATACTTCTCTTGTATCCTTGCAAGTGTACGGGAAAATAATGAGAGCAGCATTCCGGGCGAGTTGGTAATCCATTGCTTAAATGATATTGCGCGACATAAAAACGATACGGACGTGAGAGACGACGACACACCAAGCGCTTGGTGTGTCGTCTTCTCTCACGTCCGTGTCGTTCTTATGTCGCGCAATATCATTTAAGTAAGGTACGGGAAAACCCGAGCTTCCCGGCTGTCTAATCGTCGTGCAAGGCGTGCAGTATGTCTCACCGGAGTGCTGCGGGCACAACGAGGAGGCAGTTTGCGCGGGCTGGGGAAAGGTTCATCTTCACCACGACGTCATTTCGCAAAACGAACGAAGAAAATCCGCGCATAAATATCCTCGGGACAAAGTCGGTCTTGCCTTTCAAGTACTCAGCGAGGCTTCTTTCTTCGGTGTCCGCTCGCTGCTGCTCAGCAAAGTCGTCTGTATTATTACTAAAAAGGAGTCCTCTTGGTCATCTTTGCGTGGCAGGTCCCCGGAAGCGCAAGACAGACAGTTGGCACCAGAATGTTTTCATCCGGACTTGTAAACTACACTGATGTCATATTCTTGCAGCATGAAGCTCCACCGTTCCAGGCGTTTTGACGGGTCCTTAATGGTCGCTATTCAAGACAAGGCGTGATGGTCGCTTACGACTTTGAACGGTCTGCCATATAGGTAAGGACGAAATTTTGCTCGCTGCTGTGTTACCAAGTATGTAACTTAGGCCACTGCTTATGTGCACATTCGAGCTAATGACGCTTAATGGTTGTGCAACGTTGAGACAAAAAACAAGCAGGCTTACATGAGTCAAATCACACATTTTCGTTTCTTTGCCCCATGGTTTAACGTCCGTCGTCAATTAATCGCCTAGTAGGCCACGTGATCACTGACAACAGCTGCATCTACGCGTGCAGTTAAAGATTTTGTAGCGGGTACATGTCAGGAGAAAGAAGCACATTCTAACTACCGACAAAGTGAACACCGGGAAGAAGCCTCTCGATGAATGTTGCGCCAACACAAAGGAAGACAGCCCGCTTTGGAAGCAAAGGAGATGAAAAGCATTTCGTGGAGTGATTAGTGTTATCCTTGGGTGCCTACGCAACGTCATGCAAATGAGAAAAAAATTAATGACAGAACTCGAGCGCTACTTTTATAAGCCCATGTACCAACGAAAGCGCTCGCATCGACAGACTTCTCAGAAAACCTTGCACAGAGCTACGCTTCAAACATACTTCCAACTTGTGCGTTGGATCTACGCAACTGTTTTTTATCTAAACTCGTTTGCTTATTTGGCAGTACAATACCTCGCAGTCATACCTTACCCCCACCCCTCATTTTTTTCTCTACGTTTCGACTTCCTTCATTTCACTTTACACACCCGCTTATTCAAGCAATTGTGGGGAGGGGAAGGGTGCTTGAGATTCTTGAATCTCTCTGTAGCGTATTCAACTTCTACATCGCCCGCCTGGTTTCACTGCCATAGCGTCTTGGTCCGTCGTAGTCTACGCCGGCGACGCCGAAGTTAAAGAGGAGAACTGTGAAGAGCTTGGTGAGCAAAGCCGACAAGAGCCGGTGCTTCTTCGTTGCTTCCCGCGCATGCAGAGAAGAGGCGAGAGGGGGTTGGGCAATTCTCCTTACCTCATAACCTTCCCCGCCGGGCGCCGGCTGTAAGCGTAGATAACGGCCCCGCCAAAATAAGAATGGGAACAGGGGTCTCTATCACGCCTACTAAATGTTAGGACGGGTTGCTACTGACCCCGAGTAGGCGTGATTGGTAGAGTGGAGAAATATCACGCTTATATTCAGGGCGTAAAAAAACTACGAACGCACACTTAGATAATTGTGAATATTTTTGGATGGTACAGCGACCCGGGGTGGGCGCGCGTATCTAGCCGTTTGCCGTCTGTTGCTAGAAGCAGGGCCAATTAGACATACGAAAATAACAGCTTTTACTCGTGCATCAGGAGCGGGTGCACAGATAGCTGCACGACCAGCACCCTGGAAGCACTCAGGCTTCCCACTTATATGCGAACACACCGGCGGAACGCAGGCGCCGTCAGCGACAATTATAGCTGGTGGAGTGCGCAAGGTGTCCACGAGGCAGCGCCTACGGACTACGGAGGAAAGCACCGCACAAGGGACAGGGCTTAAGAGAAAAAAAAAACACTTTGGAGACATGCTTACTGTTCGCCTTTAAGAGTAGAACACTTTAACATTAAAGGTTCCCTAACGGTTTTTCACGCTTCACGGCAACTGTGGGTTATGCAACCGTAATCTTTAGTGGAAAACGTTTGGGGCGTACGCTATGAATGAAGGCGAGCTTTCTGGGGCTTTTTTTCTTTTTCCTCCCACACTCGCCTCACCCTGGCACCGTCGCTGCCGCGGACCAGGCGTACGGACGGTAGAAACGCGGCGCGACGCGCTATGAGTGCTAGCAATCACGGGAGCGCACAGCTCTGTGATTGACAGACACGTTTCGCTCACTCTCAACTAGATAAACTGAAGCTCAACGCCGCGTACGGCGTGCTCACTGAGCAACCGGGCCCTTAAAGCCTTCGCTTTAAACGTCCCGCACTTTTACCCGCGTTAGCTTGAGCTGGGGATGGGAAAACATGAACACCTTGTTTACCTCATATAAGAAAGACAAAACACCCAATGAGTGTTTTGCTGCTTTTCGCATCAGCGTATGGGTAAAGGTGTTACCGTCGTACGTAGAAGCTGCGTCGAGTTAGCGTCTGTACCGGGAAAGCAAAATGCTTTACAAACACTGCCGGACTTCTTAGCGTAGTAACATATCTTAAGGTTCCCCGCCCCGTAGCTTACCCTTTATTGCCAGGGATTGCTGTCCCACAAATGTAGCACAACCTTCAACAACGATAGCATTCTATGCTACATAGGCATAATACAATTAACGCACCAGACTGCGCGAATTGCATAACTTGCTCCGTGAACGATGCACTCCCGCCACTCCCACATGAGAACGTGGTACATTTACTGTGTGCTGTTGTAGGCGCCCGGTTGCAGGCTTGCGTTTTTACAAAACCAGATAAGGAGCATACCGATATGCTTTTTGTAGCTCGTATACGTGCGCCTGTGGAAAGTTTAGCGCTTAGCTGCGGACGAGTTCCACGATACGTAACAGATATCCAGATATCACAACCCAAAGGTGAAATTGCATAAAGCTATTACCTCTTAATTCCATCACAACCTGCGACGAGAATCATTGGAAGCTTACCCACTTAGAAGCGACCGAAAGCTTGCATGGGACATGGATTTGCTTCCGCTTTACGCCAACATCGTAATCCAGTATCGCTGCAGCCTTGGAGGTGCTTGCAGTTGTGTTACTTGGCCTGCTTTTCATATACAAAGCTATGTACACATTTTGATAACGGCACAGATAATTGATAAAAATAACATATATTGATTGAGCAGAATAACATGCTTTTAGGGAGGATAATTATTCAAATTGTCGTAGCTCTTAACTGGGAACGCGGACCTCCAAATTAACGATTCATCAATTGATAGCTTCCTTAGGCATAGTATGTTTGCTGCCTAGTCGCGTCCCCTTCCCTTCCCGCGAACGAGAAAAGTTATAGGAAATGTTCATTCCATATACGCGTTAAGCGTTAAATAAGTGTTGCCGTCTGTACGCGATGCCCCTATAGAGAAACTGAATAGAGCTGCTACGTAAGCACTCGTAACTTCGCGAGCATTTACGCCATAAAAATGAATTGTGATGGTAGGCATTGTACTATAGAATAAAACTGAATAAGTTATCCCCACATATAAACATCAAGTGCCGCTGGCGTGCACTACGTTTTGGAAACATTCTTTTGACTATGATAATCCTTCAAATAGAGTTTTATGCTATTTGTGGACATCCAAGCTATAGTAGCGATGTATATATGCAGTTTCCTGCGCCACACTGATATTTCCAATTCTCAGATATGTTATAAAGGAAATGAAATAAGATTGCAAATAAAACAGTTAATTGTTCAGTGTCTTACGTAGAAGTATAAAAACATGCACGCGAAATATACGCCAGTAATTTATTGCAGGTAATGAGCGTCATAGTTACCTCGTTTTCGATGCGGAAGTGTCGTAGGAAATGTGTACAAACCATTCATTTCCATACCTTTCAAAGTGTGGAATCTTTACGTGCTCACTGATTCAATTATTTACAATGTGCTCGTTTGGCAGACATAATGTGCTAAGGTAGTAAAATTCAAATGCCCACAAATGATAGCGATCAAGCAAAATAAGCAATCAAATATTACTGTAGCCTTAACGCTACTGCCGGGGTCTGTAAAACTAGCTAGTAATATTCTCAAGCGTTATCACATGCTTACACGCCTGATGAATAGGTCATCCGAATGTACTCGCTAAATACCTTTATTTGTTTGAGTCATGTCGGCCATCTCAACGACATGTCGTTATATACTCAAAAACACGTTCACTCTAAAAAAGGTTTACACCCTTGGAGACTTATCTTGTCCCCAAGCAATAATCGTCATCTGCCTTGCTTAGTTTTCGTGTTTTTACTTGGCGCTCGCTACTTTCCTGTCGAGAATGCCATGTGAAGCTCATAATGCGCAAGGCGTTCGTGACCAGGAAGTACCGGGCTCGCAGCGTTAAAGAAAGTAAATGTGGGTAAGACAGATGACGATTATTGTTTGGGGACAAACAACAATCCAGAGGGTGTAAACTTGTTTTAGAGTGTTGGATAAACAATTCAAAGAGACCTTGGATAAAGCAACAGCGTGCATGGTATTGCTTTGAATTAATCATGCTGAAAGGCATTTTTAATCAATAAGGAGACATTTGATGCTATAACTCTGCTTCAGAGCAACTACTTAAAAAAGACAGAAATTGAAAGAATAGGTGAGCTCTTTTTCAAGTAAACTTGAAACCATGACTAAAAGAGGATCCTGCTTGAAAATGTCGATAAAGGTGCACTACAAAATCTTGGATGAACAAAGATCGCAGGGGAAAATTTTAATGCACATCTGAGTTTCTTTATATGAAAAAAATCTTGAAATATTACAGTAAACCGAACTTGTAACCTCCTTACAAGAACCGAGTGACAGATGCTCAATGCTAGTAAAAATAGTCATAACATACAGAACAGTCTACAGCCACACGACAGTCATATAGCTGCATCAGCCGTCATGCACAGCATTATGAGATAAGTTAACAATGTTGGTTACAGACTGGTGCTACTATAGATTTAAGAATGCGGTAAGTAAGTGCAGTTTTGGAAAAGCTATGATTCATTCACTGCATAATTTTAATCTTTTATGTAAGAGGGATCGCCTGTCAAACCATAGCCGGTCCTGGTCCTAATACGTGAGCACACAATACGCTCTGAGAAACTTGGCTTAACTCAGAACTCGTAAACTTAACATAACCGAGCCAAACGAACCTGCATGTCGATTTCACGTCACATTTTATACCCATTATCTAATCTCACATAGAGGAAGAAACTATGAATCGAGAAATATTGTTGCCTCCAAATGCACTCTCATTACTCAGCCAATATGCATCCCACTAGTCTTAAAAGCTAATCCACGATATTAGTAACCAGAAGAACATAATTTTTTCAGGTCAACAAATATAAAAAAAAAGAAAAAAAAGGGAGACGTGCTTGCTCGACGGAGCTAATTAACCTCCAGTGACTGGACGCAAAAAAAAAGAAGAAAAGAGAAAGAGCAGAACTTAACACATATATGCCCTGAATTACAGAATGTAACAGCCCAAAAGGAAGGATAGAGAGACTAGGAATAAACGTTGTTTCTGACTTTGCGCCACTACACGTATACGCCTCCGTAAAACCATACATCACCGCCGGCTGCGTTTTGGCGCCATGTCAAACAGATCCTCTGAGATCGATTTTTCCAGCACGTCAGGAGCCATCACGTCCTGAGGAAATAGGCTGCTTATACTCCGTTTTATTTCCTGTGCTTCTTATCTTTCTGTTGGTCATTTTTCAGACGTAATGTTTGTTTTTGTGTGTATAAGCGACAACCTTTTCTCCTAGTGCGCTCTAGCCTGTAATGGTCTACAAAACATCCTATGCCTTTCCGTAAGCTTTCTCCTTTTCCGCGACTTACTTCTTGCGAATGCGTTCGTCTACATGCAGGAAGTGTCCGAAGGAAGGCCCGAAAGATGCAATATTGAAAATGATCGAAGCTTTGAAGAAGAGTTCCACGTTATCAGTTCGTTGCCTGCTTGTGTTGGCTCGCATGATTTATATCCCCGATCAGCTTCCATACTCGCCCCCATCGCAATTCCGAGCATATGGCAAAGATGCGTTCTAGCAGCTTCTACTTGTTAAGTTTCGTCCGTAAGCGCGCCTTGTGACGGTTTCAGTCTGCGTAGGCGTCTGTGACACGGTGTGAAGTCATCCATCGCTGCTTCTTCCTGTACTTCTTACTCTGTGATTTGCTCCTCTGAGCGTTTATATTTAGGAAAAACGTTGTCGGTAGGACCTAGACAGCTGCCTTAGTTGGTGACTGTGGAGTTGTTGCGATACGTTCCTACATTTATGAAGATTAAACGTCGCCGTATGCCCGTAGAAATTTAGATAATAATCAGACGCACCACTTGACATCATACTGAGAAGAAAAAACTACACAGATCCCACGCACTGTGGAAATTGATGCAAGCAAATCTTTCTCTGCTGGTTGCTTTGATTGACGATAATTAGCAGGGACGTTGACGGCACATCCATGTTTAATTTCTTCAACATTTTTTCCAACACGAGAGTGGTGAGTTGATGTTGCGCGTTACTTTGCGTTTACAAAACACAAAGGGAGTGGTGTGTGTTTGAGGCGTTGTTGTGCGCCATATTTCATAACCTCTGAGATGGTTGAGTACTGTCATTGCCTCACATGGCGCATCCCACCGTGCCAAACAACAATTGCATTATGAGGAACGCCGTAGTGGCAGACTCCAGATTAATTTTGACACCATGATGTTCTATACCGTGTCCGAAACTGCACGCGCGTTTCCTATTTCGCCCGCGTCGAAATGCGGCTGCCGTGGTCGGGATCAAATCCGCGACATCTAGCAATTCCATAGCCGCATAGCTATCACGGCGGGCACAGAAGTGCTGAAGTGCGACCGCTTCCATAGTGTCGCCTAGACGCTGCGGTGCGCTTTAATTAATGCGGGTCTGCTTCTGCGCGCCCTCCCTAAGTTGTTCCCTAGACATATTTGCATGTTTGTATTTTAAACACATATAGCACAAACGCACGGAACCGTCCCTTGAGCTTAAGTTTATCCATCGTTTCCTTGCCTTCTCGTGTCACATATTCCCTATCCCCTCCCATTGTATTTCTAGGGGAACTGCGAGCGAAGAGTGAGAAGGCCTTTATTGACTCGTTTCGTGACTGCATCTGTTCTAGTCATTCTCTGCCTCCTCTTCCCCCTCCTTTCTTCCATTCTGTCTAGCGTCCCTCTGGACTTGCACGTTGGTAGAAAGATGAACACTTGCGAGGGATCACGGATAATTACTGCTGTGAAGAGGCAAAGGTGGCGACGACCCGGGAGCTCCAGAGGGCATTGCGCATATTCAACACGATGCGGTCCAAACGAGTTCCTCGTGTCTCTTTTCCTCTCTACCACGCTCCTTCCATGTATATACACGCTCTGAACCCCCCCCCCCCCCCCCGACGCGGTGCGCCGGACAGCACCAGCCACAGCAGCCACAGCACCAGCAGCAGCTGCAGTGGGAAAGCCGAAGAAAAAGGCAAAGAAAGCTTCACTTTAAAAAACACTTAATAGAACAGAAGTGCTTCCGTCAACAGCGGCGGACCACATTTTCCCCAGAAATCAATTTACAAAATTAGGGTCATTAAGTATGAAATGCTGCAACCACATTGCCGTCAAAAGCACTTTCAACTAACGTTCAAGAAGGAAGCATTAAAAATGAACCCAGACTGAAATCATTTAGAAAGAAACTTGGCATCGGACAAACCAAGATGTATGCACTCAACGATACGCAGGGTATTATCATCAGCAAACTCGAAGGTAAATTAAAGGAAGCGGAGGAATTCTATGCTGAGCTGTACAGTACCCAAAAGAGCCACGATACCTCTTTTCGAACTAGTAATGAAGAGTTTACAAAAGCTCCTTTTATACCCAGCGATGAAGTTAGAAGGGCCTTGTACGACATGAAACGGCAAAAATCGACTGGAGAAGATGGACTACCAATTGCTGTAATCAAAGATGGAGGAGACATAATGCTTCAAAAACTAGCTGCCGTTTAACGAATTGTCTATGGACTTCAAGGGTCCCAGAGAACTGGAAGAATGCCAATATTATACTAATCCACAAAAAGGGAGACGTTAAAGAATTGAAAAATTATAGGCCCACTAGCTTACCTCCAGTATTATATAAGGTATTCACCAAGATAATCTCCAATAGAATAAAGGCGACACTGGACTTTAGTCAACCAAGGGAACACGCAGGTTTCAGGAAGGGATACTCTACAATGGATCACATCCATGTTATCAATCAGGTAATCGACATATCCGCAGAGTACAATCAACCACTCCATATGGCTTTCATAGATTACGAAAAGGCATTCGATTCAGTAGAGATACCAGCAGTCATAGAGGCATTACGTAATTAAGGAGTACCTGACGCTTACGTAAATATCTTGCAAACTATATATAGATATTCCACAGCTACCTTAATTCCCCACAATAAAAGTAGGAAGATACCTATAAAGAAAGGGGTGAGACAAGGAGACACGATCTCTCCAATGCTATTCATTGGTGCTTGCAAGAAGTACACAAGCTGTTAAACTGGGAAGGCTGAGGAGTAAGGATCAACGGCGAATATCTCAACAACCTTCGATTTCCAGATGACATTGTCTTGCTCAGCAACATTGGGGACGAGTTACAACAAATGATTGAGGACAGTAACAGAGAGTGTATAAGAGCGGGGTGGAAAATTAATATGCAGAATACAAAAATAATGATCATTAGCCAGGCAGCGGAACAAGAGTTCAGGATCGCCAGTCAGGCTCTAGAGCCTGTGAAGGAGTACGTTTACGTAGGTCGATTATTCACAAGGGACCCTAATCATGAGAAGGAAATTTACACAAGAATAACGGATTGGTGCGCATTTTGCAGAGATTGTCAGATCCTGACTGGAAGGTTAAAATTATCAATAAAAAAAGAAAGGTGTACAATCAATGTGTTCTACCGGTGCTGTCATATGGCTCAGAAACTTGGAGACAGACAAGGAAGCTCGAAAATAGGTTAACGACCGCGCAAAGAGAGATGGAACGAGGAATGTTAGTCCTAACGTTAAGAGACAGAAAGAGAGCGGTGGGGATCAGAGAGCAAACAAGGACAGCTGATATTCTAATTCACATTAAGTGAAAGAAATGGAGCTGGGATGGTCATGTAATGCGTAGGTTAGATAACAGGTGGTCCATTAGTGTTACAGAATGGGTGCCAAGGGAAGGAGAACGCAGTCGAAGACTGCTGAAGAGTAGGGGGGGTATGAAATTAAGGAATTCGGAGGCGCTAGGTGGAATCGGTTGGCGCAGTACAGGGGTAACTGGAGATCGCAGGAAATTGACCTTCGTCCTGCACTTTACATAATGTAGGATGATGATTATGACGATGTGACCACATGACCATGAACATTACGCTTTCACTAAATGACCACGAAAGAATCATCCGTGGAAACTCATTCAGCAGCCACAGAAGTTCCAATAGCCCAATGCGATGTTCCAAATGTGTAGTGTTTTGTTAAGCAAGTCGGTTTTTCCGCGCTATACTACGTGTGTGTCAGCTACTAGGTATAACGTTCAGTGTTTTGCTGCGGTGCAGCTCGCGAAGCTGTAATGGGAAAATGTCATTCCTTCCGTGTATAATGTTGACGGGCGGGCCTGAAGATATGACTATTTAGTGAACTCTGGTAGGAATACAGCAGATAGCATTTTCAGCATTTTGACGCTCACAACATAATTGTACATCCGAATCCCAGTGGCCGAATAATAAATTATGGCATAAGTTACACTCTTCATGTAACCGCGGAGCAGGGTGTCTGCTCACATTAAACAAGTTGTCTAACGTAACAAAGTAACTTGTGCCAAAATTTAAAAGTATGGAAGTTCTAGGTCGCTGGACCGAAACAAGGTATATGCCAAAGCTTGAAGCAAGTCTGACTATAAATTATATTTTGCATAATTACATAATTAGGTAAAATAATTATTTATTTGTCAAATATCATACTCACAGCACAAGTACCAATGAGAACATTGTAGACAATCCTGAAAAATTGCCGATCCAGCTTTGCGTTGCCTAATACGCGCTACAAAATCGCTTTCTTTTCTTAAACCTAAAAGGAGCCTGTCAAAGCACGGGGAAAGTGCCGCGCGACATGCCGCGCAGTGTTTCTTCGTGTTATGTATGTATGTATGTATGTATGTATGTATGTATGTATGTATGTATGTATGTATGTATTATTAGCATTATGTCAGAACAACCAAATCAAGAAACCAAACAACTCCATGGCACATAGTCATAGTTTAAGCATGGAGTAGTAGCAACAACATAAGGCAACAACAATAAATTCAGCTTCACTACATTAATAGTGTTCACTCTCTTCAGCATATATCCAATGTCCCCTGCAATTATTTCATTCTCATGGCAATTTCAACGTAAATATCTTATCAAATATTTGAACACCATACTTTCTTATTCAAAATACAGAAAATAATGATAGTTTCCAAGTACAACGCCACACTTCTTACAATGTGTAAAATAAGGATCTCTAACAAAATTTACGTTCAGAAATACTTTTAATATGCATTTAATGTAGCATTTCATATAAAGGGGCAACAAAATTCAACCAATATCTGAAGGCACTCTGAGTCCAATCATTTAAAACAATCTCCAGGTAGGCACACACGTAAATTAGAACCATGATAGATCAGCATTACACCTAATGTTACTTTCCCGCCTCGAATTTCTAATACGAGCAAAATTTTTGGTTATGGAACGGGGGCGAGAGAACGGCATGGAGAATCCTGCTTTCTTTTATGGACAAAATATAGCAAAGATGTGAGCCCCGTATATTGCTTTACTCGATCGGGCATCGTCACAGGCAACAGAAAGACTGGTTTTTAGTGGGATTAGATCTCAGAATTTGTCGATGGTAAAAACGAACCATGATACCCCCTTCAAGGAGATCACCCTCGAAGCCATGAACAGCCAAGACATCCCTTAAGGGGTTTCCGCACATGCCCATATTGCTTAAGGCAATTCGAGGACTTATTACTTTCTTGAAATATAGGCGTTGCACAGGAAGCGAGACCGTTAAGCATTTATGCATGAATTTATATGATTTGAATATTAGGCGCCCCTTCGCAATAAAGCGAGTGGCACGCTACTCAGACTGAACATCCACATTCGCCGGTTGGATACTCTCCTTTTCGTTCCTTTAGATTTTATAAGATGCGAATTTGAATCGTCAAACACTTATTACGTTCCCTATATGCCAAAAACAATGTGATACATTTCATCAAAACTACGTAATCTATACAAAAATATTTACGCGATGATGATTAACTGATCTCTATGTACAGGAGTTGGTCTCTAATTAATCGCTGTAATGGGCGTCCTTTTAAAGTAGAAGAAGTATCTCATCTATATTTTACCACAGAAAATGCTTTAACATTCGTCAAACAGATTGTCCACGAAGACGGCCGCCTCAAATGGCAGATGGAAACTGAACAGAAAGTTTATATTACTACCTTTCTTGTGTAGCGTATATTTGAACCAGCTTATCAAGACACCATTGCATCTTAAGTATGTGTCACTAGTAGGAAATTCGACTGATCACTTTCTAGAGCTCTAGTGGTCTCTTGCGGGCCCCTTGTTCAATGTTTCGGAAGCACTCCCACTTTGAACATGGCGGGGGGGGTGTATGTGACCGCGGCATACACGCTCCAAGTTCGGCCACCTGGCTATTTTGATTGCTCTGGGGGCATCTAGCCCGTTCATATCGGGCAGGCTTTGCCTAGCTCCAATCCCGAGAGTGATCCGCATCACTGCAAACTGAATTGAAGCGCGGTAGGAACCAGTGGCATGTACTACCATCATTGTTCTGAAAAGCTCATCAGCCGATTCCTTGAAACTGTAGTTGACTGATTCGCTCGAAGACAGTGACGTTCTTTGAAGCCTTTCACCGGCAAACGTGAGGATCCACCAACTCGCTCGCTTAGTGTGTAGCCCGGGACGTAACGCTTCATCCACCGTTGGTCTATTTATATTTCCCTGACCCATTTTCTCAAAGAGGCCGCGGTGTCTCACTAAAATGCGTGACTAGGATATGACAAGTAGCGCTAAACATTAAATGTGCCTCTTTACATTCTATCGTTTTTGTGGTTTTTCTGTGCGCCTCTTTCAGCAGGCCCATCTTATAGCTCTCGAAACTGACCCTCCTCAGCTCCGACACAAAATGACACTTCGGTCGAGCAAATATTGATCCTACGAATGCCTTTTACTTGCTTTCTTGGTGCTTGCTGCAGGTGTTCGTAAAGTAGGCCTGGCGCCAGAATTTTTAGCAGTGGTAATGTAAGGAACGTATTTCTCCGGCTTTTGGTTACCTCCACTTTAATGTGCTGTCCTCGTTTTCGATTATCTTCGTGAATATAACGATGCAGGACTTGGGAACCTTTTCAGCTGTTTGTTTTAGATATAGCGCTCTCAATTTCAATACTCCTTGTATATTTCCGGTCATGCCTCCTTCAATATCCACTTGAGTTCGCCATAGTTACGACACAGTAAGGAATTCTAGGCGGCGCAGCCTCAGGCGATGACCCTGAATCCCAGAAAATAGGTGACTAGGTTTTCATGACCAGCACTAGCGGTTTTCGCTGCCTCTTTTTTGTTTTGTTTTTTTCTATCAGAAAGAAATTGGTAAATATGTACTGGTCAATATGAAATCGGTAAATATGAACTGCTCGGGTGAGCAACGGTCACGCGAGCAGTTCTTGTGTGAACGCGAAAGTAATTAAGCAAACGCCATTTCAGTTCCTCTCTATTCGCCTACTGCAGCTTCGAAGAATGCACGGGGACAATGTTTACTCGGCGCAACAAAACAAAATACACTTCGTAGGTCATACTTGCCTCCTTTTCGTTTTCTTTTCGCTGTCGCGAAGTCTTGGTACTCTCCTAAATTCTTTAGAGAGGCAGTTCTTCGTTGTGCAGCTGCGACGGCACTGCTTTATATACGTCACGCATGAAAAACATGTTTGGCGCTCTTCACTTTACAAAATTATTTGCCATGGAGGCTACGTCCGGTGTGCAGAGAAGCGAGGCGAAAAGTGCGGGACAATGAAATGAAGGAGCGAAAACGATAAAAAAATTGCGTTTTAATGCGCCAAGCGAGTGAAGCGACAGAAAAATCGATACAATCTACTACCCATGCAACCTAGTATCCGGTTCGTGTCTTATCCGAGGCTCCTGTACAAAAACCGTATCTGGTCATGTCAACAAGCCTGGGTGACAAGCTCTAAAAGAATTCAAGATGGTTTCGCTTCCAACGGCAGACTGGGAAGGAGAATCGTTTTACTATACATGGCCTAATGTTTATCGAAGTTTTGCCTATTTGTCGGCTGTCGCCGAGTTTTGTCTTCCTGAACGCGACAGCACAGCCTCTATCTCTTACTTGCACGAGGCTGCCCGCAAAATGCATTTGCCGTTATTGCTTTGTCGTTAAGATGAATATTTTTACGATAACATCGCCTCTTCCGGCGTTTGCTTTTATAAAATTTATATGGTGTACAAGTAATAGAATGAGTTGCTAACCTGTCAGCATTTCGTTACAGTTCCCGTCATAGTTCGCTGTTACACATTTTCTCAAAATAATGCACAGTGACAATTCCTTGCGCAGGAACGTCAAAAAATCAGATAACTGGAGTTTCAAATGAAGTTACCAGATATGGGTGCAAAATATGGAAATACGTATGTAAACACTTATGCACCAAACAGCAACGGTAAGCACGAAAATCACAGCGGAAGTAGATGACGTATGGTTGATATTTCTTGATTGGTACATGAGCGTCTACACCCTAATTTTGTTATGCTATTCATGTCAATGCTTTATCCACAGCAGGTTTTACGTAAACAATCTTTTGATAATCGCATATTCTTTATTGTTTATATCATTGTCAAGTTGCTGAAATTCATAAGTTGCTGCCTGCTTTGGAAACTATCGAAGTGAGTCAAATGGTCAGAATTGGAGAAAATTTTCATGTTCAGTACTTTATACCTGGTTTCGGCTTCCCATAACCGTTTGCTTCAAAGGAAGAGGCAAGAAGCGATGCCCAATCAAAAGAAAAATATCACAACCACAAGTTCTGTAGATGCCCGTTGTGTTTCTTTCAGCATGTGAAGTAGATCATCTTGTTTCGTGATTTAGTATCTGTATGAATAAGCCATAGAATTCCATGCAGTACATGCTTGTATGGAACATAACTTTCCATTCCGCATAGCGTTTAGTTTTCATTACAGCTGTGCTGAAAAGTCTGTGTTGCGTATCAATTGAAGCAGTGTTTTGTAGTATCTTGTTTCATGTGCAAAATAATCATAGGTACTCCTGTGACCTTACCGGAGGTCAGCTTGCAGTAAAAGACTTGAGCCTTCCGGTTGCAAGCCTGGGCAAGTATATACTAAGAGGTAAGCATTGGCTTCTATCACAGGGAGGAAACATTTCAGACATGTTACACCCAGAGGAAAGCTCCACCAGTTCCTAGTGCAAGTGACAGCTGGCGTAAGGCCCACCATGATCAGTAGCCTCCTAAGCACTTCCTCCACTCTGTAAAAGCATGTGTTTTTCTAGAGAAAAGATTTACATGTAGGAAGAAGGGCGTAAGTTTCAGGAGGAAGGCAAAATAAGGAAAATGTTTCTGTGATGCAGATCCTAAAGTAACCATCTTACAAAACGAAATCGGTGTCACAGTTCAGTTCAGTATTATCTCCATAAAGACCACTTTGCTATGGCTCTTACATAAAAGGTGCGAACATTTTATAACAAAAACATGGGTATTTAGAAATGAACAAGAAAGATACGTTTCGCCAAGTGCATAAAAAAACACAAATGTCGCGGGAAAGATCCGATCCGATAAGAGACGTTTTCGAAGAACGGTGTCGGGCAAGTGACTTTATGTTGCATTTCGATTGATATCATGTTTTCTATAATTATTGCCAAGTTCACGCTCTAGAACACATTTATGCTCGATGCGTTTGGTGCCACAAATATACAATGCAGCTATCATGTAAATACCGAGTTCGCACTTATTTAACTTGGGTCCACCTCCCGCATATGGTTCTTTAAACCCCATCTAAGAACCTGCAATGAAAGCCCCCATTTAGGGCTTGCAATTTTTCGAATTAAATGCCGAGTAATTTAATGGGGGCTCAGCTACAGTTAATTTCTGAGATAAGTTATCTGTGCAACCGCGCAAGAAAGTAAGCTTAGCATGCTATCTCAAAATTCTTCTGCACCCCTGATGATACCTCATGACGGAAAACGTATTTTCAAGGTGTGACACAGCACGCTGATCATTATTTTTATAAATAGCATATCGTGAAATATAGCAAGTAAGGCTACACGGCTGCGGTGACAAACAATACAAAGTAAAAAAAATTGGGTGATCTTGAAACGCGTAGTCACGTAAAATAGTCTTATTTTCCGGCAATTCCTAAAGCGAAAACGCCGCTAACAAAAATAAGGACGTTGTGCAGTACAGAAGTCGGAGGGCAAAAGAAAACAACTCGAGCGCACTCTGCACTTTGATCGAGCTATTTTATTCTTGACAATGCTACACGAACTCGTATAAGCTTCTGCACGACTGAAATGTAAGCATACTGCACAAAACTCAGCACTAGTTCGTTTTAATGGTGGAGCTGCGGCAGCGACATACTAGAAAAACAAAGGGCCCTCTACGTACAATGGCGACATATTACACACCACCTCAACGTCCTCTAGATACCTTCCTAATCGAGATAAAATGTGGGTGAACAAGTAAAAATACCTGCCTGCTACCTTCAAATATGAACAAGCTTCTTCGCCACTATAAATACGGCCTTATAAGGGTCTTAATAAGGGTCGACCTTATTAGAAGTAGACAGTGATGTCCAAGTTCTGGAGTCTCTGTACGACGGGCAAGTCATTGCACTTTGTTGACTGATGCATTCTGCAAGTACTACTGCAGGTTGAGAACTACACTGTAGGATGCATATTTCGAAGGGGAGAGGATAAGCGTAACACGAGAAGCTGCTAGCCGGGGTTTGGAGGCAGCGATTTTCTACCTTAAACAAGATGCTGAACATACATATTAAGCAGCTATCGTGTTCTGCTTCCTGTACACCAAAGTTTGGTTCAGGTGGTCAGTGCCCTCCTTCCTTTTCTCATTTTTTGACTCAATAAGCATGGCTTTCTTCCGTTTTTTTGTGTAATAACCAAATTTTTTCCCTTGATTTGGTAATATGTAAAACTCACATTATGGGTGATTTTTGTGGAAAGCGGAAGCACCCATAATACAGGGACATAGCTGCACTCACATAGCTAAAACCCCGAGTGATCTCGTTCGTTAGTTATTCTCAAAATGACTGTGATATCGTCAAGACCCCATCATGACTTCATCAGATCCCATAACGACGGATATACTATGAGCAGCTCTATTTGTTCTACCATTATGTCAACAATTTTGTGATTCAGCACGTTTCAGTAAAGACATGGCAAGACCAGAGAGAACCGCAACAGCTCAATAAATGCTAAGGCTCCCACACATTCTCCGTGCGTGTTTGGGATATATTGTCTTTAAAGTGGCTTTACCATTTCAATGCGCCATTTATTTTAAGCAGTCGGCGCTCAGTAAAGGCTCGTGTCTAGGACACGCTGTTTGAAGGTGAAACGCTTACGCTACTTCCAATAAGAGAAATGGCACTCAGTAGTTGTGAGAGCTGTCGTCTTGAAGCAAACGTGCTCATCGAAACTCGTACTCGGTGCCGGCAATTTCCCGAATATAAGAAGCAAAAGAAGCAAGCTGTCACTGAGATGCAAGCGATATTGGCCATGTAACATGTACTAGCGCAGTAAAGATATCTCCAAATGTCTGAGAATAACATTGCCAATATTTCCAACAAAGTTTCTAGCTTCTCCGCATGCCGATTGACATTGTTAACTTTTTTTTTTTGGCGATGTCCACTCTGCACACTGGCTCCAAAAGTCTTAGTCCTGACGATAGGAAAGGAAGGAGCTGCTTCCTCCTCTTTCTTCTCCCATGGCGTCGGGTCTGCTATAACGATGCAGTTGAACAATGTCCAGCGCTAAAAGAAAGCGGCAGCACCTTGGAAGATTCCAGATCTTGCTCAATACAGAGATAGGTCGAAGAACAACAGCCGGAAAAAAAAAGAACAAGACATGCATCGCCGAGCAGTCACTCTATAAGACTTTCCGTTTGCCGGAGCGCTGATGGCCTTCGTTTCTCGATGAGCTAACACTTATATAATTTGTTTTTCCTTTTTCTTTTTCGATATACTTGTAGGGATGGCGAATAGCCTCAGCGCAGCAAATGTGAGGTGCTGATGAGCACCTCAGAGACGGCGATGTAAGCGGCAAGCCATGCCGTCAAAAGTCAATTTGTCCACCTCTGTGGTTGTTTAACATCCATCCAGAGAGGCAGAAAAGAAAACAACATATGGTGCTTGACGATAAAAGCGCTGAGCTATTGAAATTTGCTAAGTTTTTGAAACCTTGCAAAGGAAAGAAAGTTCAGGGCACGAAAGAAAGTATATGCGACCAGAAGGAGCATCGACTGTCAACCGGGCTACTCCGCGTTGACTGCCAGTCCTTGTTCTCGTCGCTGATTTTCTCATGTGTCCTACATTTATGTGCTTACACAAATAGCATGGTAAGTCATCACTTAGACTCGACCATATAAGTTTTGATCGAACGAAACTAAATATACAGTGAGCACATTTGTTTTACTTGCCTCTTGGGCGTATTCAGCAAAAGAGCTCGAAGATTCTATAAAAAATTACACAGCACATTTACACAGACCATTTTGCCGAATCACTCCGCCAATGGCGACTTGGATTAACGGCCTCTATACTTTTTGAACAAAGGTCGAATTGGGGATCAGTAGTGGTGTCGAAGGTCAAGAAATAAAGGAAAAATATTTCTGAAAATGGCTTTGTAGCCATGGGTAACGGTACTTGGCGTTGCTTAAAACATTAATTCCAAATAATGAATGACTTTATCAAATATTTTGTCACGTTAAATAGCTTTGGATACATTGCATAGAATAGAAATTCAATTGCGAAGAAAGAAAGGGGCATAAGACCTGCATGCATAACGTTCAGAAAAGTAGTAAAATAACAATATTACGATAAGAATTTCGCCTTTACCTCCGAGTCTATGTTGGTATAGCGATTTGGAATATTAAATATTCATAGTGGCGAAGAAGCTTCTTCATATTTGAAGGTAGCAGGCAGGCATTTTTACTTGTTCACCCACATTTTATCTCGACCAGGAAGATATCTAGAGGACGTTGAGGTGGTGTGTAAAATGTCGCCATTGTACGTAGAGGGCCCTTTGTTTTTCTAGTATGTCGCTGCCGCAGCTCCACCATTAAAACGAACTTGTGCTCAGTTTTGTGCAGTGTGCTTACATTTCACATTGTCACAAAGAAAGACGTGTACCCCCTACCACGAATAGATGACGCCGTCGACTGCCTCCAGTCCGCGTCGTATTTCTCTTCTGTTGATTTACGGTCAGGATATTGGCAAATTCCCATGCACCGCTCAGACAAGGAGAAGACTGCCTTCGTGACACCTGACGGTTTCTTTGAGTTCAACGTTATGCCCTTTGGCTTATGCAACGCTCCAGCGACATTCGAGCAATTTATGGATACCGTGCTCCGCGGACTCAAATGGGAAATTTCCACGTGCTATTTAGACGACGTCATTATCTACGGCCGGACATTTCACGAGCACAATCAGTACCTGTCGATCGTTCTTGACTGTATCCAGCAAGCTGGCCTTATTTTAAACTCGAAGAAATGTCATTTCGGTGACCGTCAAGCCCTCGTACTAGGCTTTCTAGTCGACAGAGACGGCATACGACCAGACCCTGAAAAGATAGCAGCGGTTCGCGACTTCCAACAGCCACAAACGGTGAAAGATCTGCGAAGCTTTTTGGGCCTTTGCTCATATTTCCGGCGCTTTAGCAAGAGTTTCGCACAGCTTGCCTCTCCCCTCACTTCTCTCCTTCTCAAAGACACCCCATACTTGTGGACTGCTGACTGCGAGTCAGCGTTTCAACAGCTGAAACTTTTGTTGACTTCTGGACCGGTACTGCGGCATTTTGATCCGGAGGCGTCAACTGAGCTGCACACTGACGCCAGCGGTGCGGGTGTTGGCGCTGTGCTTGTTCAGCTCTGCGATGGCCGTGAGCATGTCATTGCCTACGCTAGTCGGACACTTACAGAAGCGGAGAAAAACTACACCGTTACTGAACTCGAGCGCCTAGCAGTCGTATTCGCCGTTCAGAAGTTCCGTCCGTATCTACTTGGCCGCGCATTCACGATAGTGACTGACCATTCACTCTGTTGGCTGGTTGGGCTGCGTGACCCGTCTGGTCGGTTGGCCCGCTGGGCTTTGCGCCTTCAAGAGTACAGCTTTTCCGTTAAATACAAGAGCGGACGCTGTCACACGGATGCTGACTGCCTATCCCGTCTCCCTTCGCCGCATACTAAAGCTGAGGATGATGACTTCGATGGCTACCTAGTTTCCATCTCATCCGACTTTCCAGACCTGCGTACCTTCGAGAGCGAGCAACGTTGCGACCCTACCTTGATATCCCTACGGGCAGCTGCACGTGAGCCAGCAGGAACAACACCGTTTACTTTTCGTAATGGTTTGCTGTGCAAAAAAAATTACTCGGCAGATGGTCCCCCATTGCTTCTAGTTGTGCCCGAAAACCAGCGCCCTGCTGTCCTTCTTTCCATGCATGACGATATCGCGTCCGGGCACCTTAGATTTGCACGCACACTACACCGACTTAGACAGAGATTTTTCTGGCCCAAGCTCTGGAAAACAACGAAACAGTATGTCGCCAGCTGTACTGTTTGCCAGCGCCACAAGCAAACGACGACGGCCCCAGCAGGCTGTTTACAACCAGTTAGGCCACCGACGTTACCGTTTCAAAAAGTAGGCATCGACTTGCTTGGCCCGCTCCCAAAGACGTGAGCTGGCTACCGCTGGATTATAGTAAGCGTAGATTATCTTACTCGCTACACGGAAACGGCGGCACTTCCATCTGCCACTGCAGCAGGTGTCTCTTCATTTTTGTTGCATCACGTCATACTCCGTCACGGCGCTCCCCGGGTTGTCATCCGTGACCGTGGACGGCAATTCACCGCCGACGTCGTTGAAGAACTTTTACGGCTTTGTGGTTCTGCATATCGTCATTCCACTCCTTACCACCCGCAAACCAATGGCCTCACGGAGCGGACGAATCGAACCCTTACCAACATGTTATCAATGTATGTCGCTGCTGACCACAAGAATTGGGACGCCGTCTTACCTTTTGTAACATACGCGTACAATAGTGCCAAGCACGAAGTTACTGAATATGCGCCGTTCTTTTTGCTCTACGCACGTGCTCCCCAGAGCTTTCTGGACACTATTCTACCTTTATCGTGCCAAGAAGATCCTTCCATCGCCCAAACTCTCTGTCGTGCTGAGGAAGCACGTCGACTGGCGCATCTTAGGACGTTGTCCTCACAAGGCCACAGCAAGATTCGCTATGATGCGCGGCATATCCCCGTCAGCTTTACTCCCGGTGATTATGTTTGGTTGTGGGCACCTGTTCGCAAAAAGGGATTGTACCGCAAGTTTCTCGCCACTTACACGGGACCATTCGTTATACTCAGTCGCTTGAGTGATGTGAACTATGTCGTCGCTAAAGTGACGGCAAGCAATCGGCGTTCACGTGCGACGCAAGTTGTTCACGTGGCCAGACTCAAGCAGTGCCATCACCGGTCCCTTTGACTCGCCCAGCGAGCTTCGTCTGCCTCCGGGGAAAATGTCGCAGCACTGCGCGACTGAAGCAGAGAAAGAGGAAGTAGAGTGTGCGCGCGTGATCTCGTGGTACTCTGCGCCGGCTGGGCCTGGCCTGTAGCTTCCATCTCGGACCTCGTTTCACCTTGTAAAGGTGGTGGTGGTGGTAAACATTTATTGTTTGAGCCTCTTTACAACATTACTTGTGAGGGGGCTCAGGAGCGCGTAGGGTGTCCGGGAGTTTGTGGCCCTCGGCGACCCTCAGAGCCCAGTCCACCAGCCGTATTTGGTCGGCTGGGTTGGAGCTAGACACCGCGGTCTCCCATCCCTCTACGTCGGTGAGTTGCCACTCAGAGGGTGGCTGGAGCTCAGGGCATAAGAACATAATGTGATGGAAGTTAGCTCTAGGTGCGCCGCAGAGCGTACATTCCTGTTTATATAGGCCTGGATGAACCAGGGCGAGAAAAGCTGGAGAAAGAAAAGTTTGTGCCTGAAGCTGGAGCCAGGTACTTTGTTGGAATTTTGTTAAGGATTTATCTGGGGGAGGGTATCTCAACCGCATTTCGCGGTAGTGGAGGGTGATCTCGTGATATTCGACCAATCGGTCTCTGGCGTTATCCAGGTCATCGGACGGCGTGGCTCGGTTGACGGCTACTCGAGCGATAGAATGGGCCATCTCATTGCCTGGATGGCCCGCGTGCGCGGGCACCCAGATGAGCTTAATTGGTCTGAGGGGGGTCTGATGATTGAGAATTTTCAGTGCCGGTTCATGAACTCGGCCTTTCGAGTAGTTGCGGATTGCAGTTTTGGAATCACTAAGGATAACCTCGGCAGCGGTGGTTGAGATGGCCAGCGCTATGGCAGCCTCCTCCGCCTCTATGGACGTGCGCGCGTGTATTGTGGCAGCTGTGATGTAACCAAGTTGATGGGACACTGCACTTACGGCATAGGCTGGTTTCTGTGGGTAACTAGCGGCGTCGACACACACAGTGAGGTGGTCGTGTTCGTGTTGTTTGTAGAGGGCTTTTGCCCTGGTCGGCCTGCGTGCCTCGTGATGCACGGGGTGCATGTTTTTAGGCAGGGGGAGAATAGTGATGCAGTTTTGTATGTCCGATGGTAAAGGACATGTCTGATGGGCCTTGGAAGTCGGGATTAGCCCTAGTTTGTCCAGGGGCGCGATAACGTAACTCTATTCCAAACAAAAACTGTTCCAAACTCCGGACGTCAAAATGACGCGACAGTTTCTGCGTATGGGGGCGGAAACCAGCGACGTTTTTCAATCTGCCCAATCAGCAGCCTCCATCGTTGCCGGAAGCATGTTTTGCTTGTTTTTTATTTGCAAAGGGACCGTATAGCAAGTGACATTTAGATATAAACGTCTGATAAAAGAACAATTGTATGTCGCTGAGAGTAAAAGTGTTTTATAATCTTTTAACGCAAGAGAAGTTGAAGCGCGCTTGAATGTAAACACAAATATTTTAATTTTTCGAGTCATAGCCACACACGTGCCAATTCCGCATCCAATCCATTTTGCTACGCACACTTAAGATGGCGGCTACGTGAAAACAGCTGATCGGTTCTGTGGGCCGCTTTTGGTGTATTTTTGTCCGTAACGCTGCCTGATGAGATGAAATCTCGGCGTACGAGGTACTTTCGCCCGAGAAGAATTCTGGAAGCTGTGAACATCATGAAGACTGTGAAAGCGTAGTGCTCGGTGAGTAAACATCATTCTTTCTTGTGCTTAATGACTGAGCAGTAGCATCTGAACATCTGCGGTGATCGCATGGTGTTCACTCTTGCTTTTATTCGCATAGGATACGGAAGAATCGATGAAGGTTGGAAGGCATCTCAACAGATAGCTGGTAAGTAAACATTTTCTATAAACGATCGCAACTATCTCCGAATGTAGGTCATGTTTTAAATCGAAGGTGGTCTGTAACAGAGGCTCATTTTTTTTTCTCTGCGACACACTGCTGCGCAGTGGTACATTCCCCCGTGCGGGCGGTACAGATACTCCGCCAACAGCCGCTGGAGGATGCGGCCTGCAGGGCAACCGCCGAGTATGCACGGCAGGGGCAGGGGCAACTGGCTGAGGCAGCGAACGCGGAGGCCGCCAGTTTCCACCAGCTGCTGCTGCAGCAAAATAGGCAGGTACGTACAACTTGGCCAGGTCATTTTTTAAAGAGGTGATTAGTGCGCATGGTAATGTACATTACAACCATATTACACATCAGAGGCATCTGTAGTCATTTGGCTCATTGGTTCATGCACGTTTATACATCTCCTTTGAGGTGTTCTTTAACACATAGCAACTTACAAAACATTTCCATGGTTGCATGTATCACCACAGCATGATCATCATTTGTTTAACAATTTAACTAGTCACGAATACTGTCTTCTGACAGGCAGAGGCAGCTTGGTAGGATTTGCTACGTTTCACATGTTTTATACATAACAGACCATATACGTTTGCACGGCCATTTCTCATGTCATATGTAAATGATCTCGCTGCCCTCAAGAGTAACCTTGCTGAACCTGTAGCACTTGCAAACAGTGCGAATAAACGTTTACATTGCATAACCTGCAGCTGAAGTGAGTGAATGTGTTTCGCAGCATCATCAGCAGCTGGTGGAGGAGCTGAGGGCGGCCCGGGTGGTGCAGCAGCAGCTGGCAGCAGAGATGCGTGGTTTGAGAGAGGCCACCGGCCTCATCGCGACAACACTGCGCCAGCTCCTGGCCCGCCTCTGCGAGCATCCTCAGCCATGAGGGACAGTCCCCCCCCCCCCCCTTATAATCCTTTAGTACTAATAGGTACAAGTGTTGCCCACCTTTCCGTTCAAATCACCGCTGCAGCATTTGGTGGTGGTGCCCATACCTCCTCGAAAACTGTTGTGGCGAGTTGTAGCCAGTCTTGTGAAATTATGTCCAGGTCATGTGCGACCATGGCAGCGAAAGCTGATAGTGATGTGATGTCACTTGAAACACAAATGCGTTTTTTTTTGTATGTAGCACTAAAGGATGATATGACTGTTTTCCCTACATTTCTGTACCTAATCATTTTTTTTTCAAGGTAATTTCTTTTCATGTGTATTTTCACTTGCAGTGCAAGTTTGCCCAAGTGAGACATTATAAATTATATGTAGAATGTCTGCCATATTTCCGTTAGGTGTTGTTCACTTCTGTTTTGCTGTTACTGATATGTTTCAATGCGCACCGTTTTTCCAAGGAAGATATACACTATGCAATCACTTTTACAGCAACTTCGACATTGTCTCGCACACATACAGGTGCACTTAACTACAATGCTGTGATAACTGGAAATGAATTTTCATGCCATATGTATGTCATGTTTGCAACGCCTACGCAATGCAAAGTAGCCGAATTTGAATTTTCTTTAACACCAAGCGCCTGTTACTTGTGATAGTTATTGTGATATTTCAGGTGTCCTTACCAATAATAGCAGTACAATCTAGTCGCCATTGTAGTTGATCACAGTTTGTGACATACATAATGGAGCCATCGATGTGGCCACTATTTTGACATTCGCTGCCAGGCTGCTCTTGCAGCCGTTATATGAAATACCGTTGAAGTGCCAAACGTTTTCTCACTTGTCCTTCCTTAAAAGCATGTGGTGGCTGTTTTATATTGTGATCTTATTACGGCACTAGTCATTGAACTATTTCGTGCTACAAACACGCTGACTACATAATAGACAAGACATCTTTCTTGCTGTTAAGTTGCTGAATGAAGATAAATGGTTGAGTGCAAGTTCAAAAAAACATCATAATGCTCGTGTCATATTTATGCAGTTTAACATCTGCCAACTGGGTAGTGTACTGGGTCCCATGTAGTGAACATCATACGGCTATTTTGGCGCCATGAAGTCATGCTCTGTGTGCTTGTCTGTCATTTGCTTTGATGAAAGATGGCATTGAAGATGGGTCACATGGTTTTATTTACAATGCAGATATAAATAAACAATTTTAAACAATGCAAGTGGCACTTGAAATGAATATTTACAATGTGTGTTCCTTCAATTTCAGAACTATTTACATATGTACACTCTCCCAAGGGAGAATAACGCGCTTGACATGCCAGGCGATTGTTTTCGGCATAACTTGGCCTTCTGTCAAGGAACTGTGCAGTGGCTGTGTGGCAAAATAGTGCAGGACCTAAAAGGTGCGTGAGAACAGTACACATGGTGGAGCGAGAAGTGTTGTGCTTGACAGCAGCCCAAATAGGAAGGGAGGAGACGAAGACCAGCCTCCCATACACAGTGCAGATGGCGGTGACAGTGTCGGTGATGACAGAAGCAACAGCAGCAGCAGCAAATCATTTGGCAAACCACAGCTGCCCAGAGAAGTGGCTACAGCATTCTGCTGATGAACACAAAGTGTTCTATCCACAGGTACTAAATGAAAGGCTCTCATGTAGTGTCACAGTGGAATGATGCAATCATCTCCGGTAGTAACAGCTCACTGGCAGAGGACACGTGAAAACGCTGGTTATGATTGAGCAGATTCGATAAAGAAACAGCACGCTATCCACTAATTGCACACATTTCTTCACATTGGTTCCTGCTCTCTATTAGGTGTGTAGACAGCAGTAATAAACATCTGCCTGCAGTGTCAGGCACGTGTTTATTGCTGCTGTCGGTGCTGCTGTCGACGCAGCCGCCTTCGCACCCTTTTCAGGTAGTGCTGGTGCTGCTGCCGTGTCGTGCCAAATGAGCTAATAACATTATCCCGGGCAGCACAGCCTCTCAGGTACATCATGCGTGATGCCCTCACTCGGGGAACTCTCTGTGGGGAGGGGTTGCCACTTTCATTGTCACTGCTGCTGTTGCTGCTGTCATCACTAACATCATCCAACAACACGTCACCTTCATCAAGACACAAGTTGTGCAACACTGCACATGCTGCAACGATGTTGGCAGCGCGGTCTGGCTCGTAGTGGAGGGCGCGGTACCGCTGAAGGCAGCGGAAGCGGCTCTTCAAAAGCCCAATGCACCGCTCCACTACGGACCGCATGGCAGCATGTGCAGTGTTGTACCTGCCTTCTGCAGTGTGTATGAGAGGGTGGCCTGTGACTGGGGTCAGGAGCCATGGTTCCAGGGGGTAGCCGCTGTCACCTGCAGGATCACAAAACAGGGTGTGAAATCTGCACAAAGTTTAGTAGGCGAAGCATGGGTCATGTAAAATGCACCTACTACAGAGAGACTGTAATAAAGGAATATACAGGCTGAGCACCTGACGCATCTGTGATCACAGATAACAATAGCTGGGACATAGTAGCATCCCTATTTGCAGCAAGGCAGCTCTTTGTGTAGTCTTTATTCACAAATGACTGCCAGTGTAAAAAAGAATGTGACAACGCGTGCACTGTACACTCGCATTAATAATTAGTTTAAAGTAGAACGCAGGTGTGTTGTCACTTTGTTTTGTGCAGATACCATTGGAAAATTTCTACATGTCGCCTATACTTAATAACCTGACTATGACATAAGGGGTTCGGGCTACAATATTCTCCTACGGCGCGAGCACGCTTTGCTGCATGCTGCCAGAATTGCAACTGTACAAAATTTTCCCGCTGCTCACCGAGGAGGTGTTCGCCGGCCTTGGCAATATGCCCCTCCAGGAACCGACGACGCAACCACGTAGTTCTCCAGACGTGGGCGTCGTGGTCTGACCCCGGTCGCAGAGGGTCGACGGCGAGGATCCGCATGCCTGCGTCGCAGATCTGACGAGAGCGCGCACAGCAGCATAGGCCACGCGTTGCTATGACGGGCAAATTAGACAAAAATTAAGATACTTACGAACATTGTGTTGAGGGCGTAGTAGCCTTTGCGGCACATGAATGCCGCCTTCTGCTCGCCCTTCGGTGCGATGATGGCTATAAGGCTGCCGTCCACGCATCCGATGACGCCGGGAATGGAGCCGCGTCGAAGGAACCCTTCCTTCACGGCCGCCTTCTCCTCCGACGTCCTCGGGAAATGGACCCACTTGTTGCGGGCCCCGGCGTGGACGATTGCCTCCGCCACGCGTCGCACACACTTGCTGACCGCAGGCTGGGTCACGCCGATCGTCTCCTCGCTCCCTACCGAGGCTTGAAAGCTGCCCGTTGCGAAGAAGCGCAACGCGCACAACACTTGCCGCTCCACCGACAGCGCTGAAGTTCTCACGCCTCCGAGTTCCTCCGCCACTTCGTCGCACAGCCACCGCACAGTTTCTTTCTTCAGGCGAAAGTGCCGCCGAAACTGATCGTCTGGCATGTCAAACGCATCCTCGGGCTCCCTCCTCCCGCGCCCGGACTGACGAGCCGCCGCCGCCGCCGCCAACGCAATCACGAAGGCCGCCATTTTTTTCTATTCCAAACGGAACGGGGCACTCACCGGTTATTCCACGAATTTGCCGGGTTTGTTCGGCATAATTTAGCATAATGAGTGCGTAAACGTCACTTTGACGTAGCAGTTTTTGTGCATTCCTGACGTCGCTTGACAGGCAGGAAAAATGGGCGCGGCCTCAAAAAATTCGACCAATGAGCGAGCGGTGTCGGCCATGTTGGAATAGAAACAGAACGGAATAGTTTTACGTTATACCGACCCAGGATGTGCCGACCTGTGGTGGTAGAGGACAACCTCTCAATTTGGGCTGTGCGATGGGCTTCCGTGAGCTCATCAAATGTGTTATGTACCCCCATGCGAAGGAGGCGCTCGTTTGGCGTGTGCCTGGGGAGGTTAAGTGCAGTCTTATACGCTTGACGTATAAGGGCATCCAATTTTTCCGTTTCCGTCCGGTTGAGATGTAGGTATGGGAGCGAGTATAGTACTCTGCTTATGACAAAAGCCTGCACTAACTTTCTCAAGTCATGCTCTCTCATACCATTGTGTCTATTGGCTATCCGCTTAATGAGGCGCATAGTGTGGTGTACTGTGGTGGTGAGTTTGTTCAAGGTCGCCGTATGTCTGCCGTTGTTCTGCATGACCATGCCAAGCACTCGTAGCTGTGTGACCTCTGGAATGGAATACGTCTTCATGTGGATACGGATGCTGGGGTTTGGAGTTGGGTCTGTGTGACTCTTGGGGGGGGTGAAGAACAAGAAGTTCCGACTTGGTCGGGAAGCATGCGAGACCTATTGCCATAGCCCGCTCCACCACCACATCGGCCCCTGCTTGTAAGGTCGCCTCCATGTCGCCTATGCTGCCTGTAGTGGTCCACAAGGTAATATCATCTGCATACAGGGAGTGCGAGAGGTTGGGAATATTTGCCAGGTCTCTGGCCATGGGAATGAGAGTAAGGTTGAAGAGGAGTGGCGAGAGCACTGACCCTTGCGGTGTGCCTCTGCTACCCAGTTGAACCTTGTCTGTTGTCAGTTCTCCCACAGTAAGGACCGCAGTCCTGGCCTGTAGGAAAGCTGTGACATAGGCGTGAGTTCTCCCGCCTACATGTAGATCGGATAAGGCGTTCAGCACTGCGGTATGTTCCACATTGTCAAAGGCCTTGGTCAGGTCGAGTGCTAGTATGGCTCTTGTGCGTTTGACATGCCGGGGGTGTAGGACTTCTTCAGAGAGCTGAAGCATGACGTCTTGCGTGGATAGATGCCCGCGGAAGCCAATCATTGTGTGAGGGAAGAGATTATGTGTTTGCATATGCTGTTGGAGTCTTTCTAGTATGACATGTTCGAAGAGCTTACCTAGACATGAAGTGAGTGAAATCGGACGTAGGTTTTTTAGATCTAGCGGTTTGCCTGGCTTGGGAATAAAGGTTATCTTTGCATGGGTCCACTGTGGTGGGAGGGTTCCTGCGGCCCAGTGCGAGTTAAAGAGTTGGGTTATCGCCTGTATCGACCTGTCATCAAGGTTTCGAAGGGCTTTGTTCGTGATGTTATCCTCCCCTGGAGCGGATGTCGTTCTGAGCTTTTGTAAGGCTGCGCGGACTTCCCAGACAGTGATGTCTGCATCTAGTTCTGGATTGTCCTGGCCGGTGTAAGGAGGTAAGGGGACCCTTGTGCGGTCCGCCAGATATAGGGTTTGCAGAGAGTCCAGTAGTGCTTTGTCTTCCGCTGGGTTGCTGTGCAGCAGCCTCGAAAGACTCTTGCGCTGTTGGATCTTGTTATTTTCGGGGTTTAGCAGGCATCGCAGGAATGACCACGTCTCCTTTAGGCCTAAATTCGCACTCATGCGGTCGCAGAGCTGCCCCCACTGTTGGCGTGTTAGGTGTGTTGCGTGCTCTTCTATTTCCCTGACAAGGGCCGCGATTCGGGTTTTGAGTTTGCGATTGTGCTTATTTGCTAGCCAGCGTTTCTGTAAACTGTTGTGTGCCTCCCACATGTGTAATAGCCTACTGTCTGCGAGTTCTGAGTCTGACGCGGTTGGTACCTGGGATGTGGCCATTGTGGTATCTGCCATTAGTTGCTGCACCCACGTGTCCAGGTTATCGATGGTTTCAGGTGCGGCTGCTCTAATCCTTCGAAACCTGTCCCAGTCAGTGATGGCGACTTGGCGGCGTTGTGTCTTGGAGAGCGTACGGGTAGGGATGTAGGTGCTAAGGATGAAGTGGTCACTGCCCAATGAGTTGAGCGTATTGAGCCATGTACCATTGGGTATGTGCTTAGTGAGAGTAAGGTCCGGGTTTGTGTTATGTTGGACACTGTTGCCGATCCTTGTGGGAAAATTAAGATCGTTGAGGAGCGAGAGCCCCTCATTTTGGATGAGCGTCCATAGCGTGGTACCCTTCCGGCAGTTCTTTCTGTATCCCCAGGCAGTGTGGTTTGCGTTGAAGTCGCCCACTATTACTAATGGGTTCCTTCCGCAAATGTCTAAGGTTTTACGTATCGCCGTTACTAGCGGGGATGCAGGGCCCTTGGGGGGGCTGTAGATGTTGAGCACAAACAGACTGGTGTCGTGTCTGTGTTGGGGAAGAAGTTCTATGAGCACTCCATCAATGTCCGGAATATCAAGTGGATGGAGCGTAGCTGTATAATTTCGGTGTACCAATGTGGCTACCCTGCTGGATGTCGCATTGGCTATCTCGAAAGGTGTGTAATTAAGGAGCTTTGCGGGCCCTTGTGTTTCTTGAAGTGCTATGATTGTGCGCGTTTGATCTGTGGGCAAGGACTGTAGGTGGAGTTGGAGGTTGCTGCGCTTAGCCCTGTAACTCCGGCAGTTCCACTGCCATACCACGGCCCCGTTAGGCCGTGCTGCCATGATGATGACTGTGAAGGGACTCGGCTACGGAGGCCGAGGTTGTAGAATTTGAAGCTAGCAGCCCATTGAGCTGAGTTTGTCTCTGAGACACGGTTGCTTCCTGGGTACCCTGCCGTTTCTCGAGCGCCGTGAGTCTATTAGCTATATTTGCCATCCAGGCGGCATTGTCTTTCTGCATGGCCATGAGGCTTTGTTGCATGCTTTGGATAGCGTTTGCAAAGTCTGTCATGGAAGTGGTCCCGTTTTGGGAATTTTCTCCGCTACCGTCAGTCTGCGCACGGCGCTTCTGGGGGGGATTCCTGGTGGGGGACGTTGCTTGTGACGGAAGGTTAGATGCCTGCGGCGCAGAGGGGGTTCTGACAGAGGGAGCCCTAGCGGCGGGTGGGGGATTAGGAGAGTCGGTTCTGCGCGTATGCATGTCGCGCTTAAGCAGTGATTGAATTTGTTCACGTAGTTCGGCGATTTCGGCACTTTGTTTCTGAAGCTGGGCCCTGAGCTCCTTATTTTCCCGCTCGAGAGACGGAGACCGCGGCCCCCAGCTCACCTGTTTCGTGGACTGAATCTCCGTCCCAGGTAGAGGAGGGTAGGAGGTGGAGCGGCTCCTGGTCCGGCCGCGCCCGGTGGTGGATCGGGATCTGGACCTGGACTGCATCCTGGAGCGAGAGGCCCTGTCCAACTTCTTCTGGGGGTCCGGGAGCAGCCTCGTGCGACTGCGGGCGCTGCGTTGTTGGGTGGAGTCGGGGGTAGCCTTTTTCTCGATCAAAGCCACCTTGACGGTGGCGGGTGGAGTCGGGGGTAGCCTTTTTCTCGATCAAAGCCACCTTGACGGTGGCGGGTGGAGACTTGGTCTTGCCGGTGCGGTCAAACCGCACCTTACACTTTTTGCACCCCGTGAAGTGCGCCTCTCCACAGAGGATGCACTTGGCGTTACAGGTGGGTGGTTCGACGAGTTGATGCTCTACTCCGCATCGCGGGCAGCGGTTGCTCTTGGGGTGCGGACACACGTCCACTCTGTGCCCTGCCCTCCAGCAGTTGTGGCATGCCTCCACTTTGGCCTTGAAATGGTGGCAGGCATATAGAGTCCCATAGAAGTTCAGCTGCTTCGGGAACGCTTGCACATTGATGAAGGTGATTAAGATAGACTTGGTTTTGCCCAGAGGTCTTGCGTCAGAGATCGTGTACTGGGAGCTCTTATTCATAGCTACCAAATCTTGGATGATTTCTTCTGGATTTTGATTGTGTAGCGCATTGTAAATGATGCCACATACCGCATCGTCAGGGGCGGCCACGTAAGCGCGGAGTGGATATTGCACGGTGTCTAGTATCAAAGAGTCCACAGCCACATACCTCTTCGCTCGGTCCTCCGCAGGGGTACTGATCGTGAACGAGTTGTTGAATGGGTTCAGGCGCAGTTTGTCCTGCTGCCGGGCGGTGTTATAGTCAATGCGGGCGTTCGCGCATACGAGTGGGAGAAGCACTCCGCCGTTGCACTGTCGCACGAACAGTCCGCCGCCGGGTCGGAATATGACCTTGAGGTCCGTTTTGGGTAGCCTGGGTAGAGGAGCGTGCCTTTTTGGCTTGCCGGAAGTCAGCGGAGCCGTCGGCGGGGTGGTTGAACTTTAAGAGCTGCCGGTAGAACCGGCCGATGGCGCCGGGAGCGGACTCGGCGCCAGGTGTTGGAGCTTGGGGTAGGCAGCCTTCCGGGCTTCAAAGGCCCTCTGCCACCTTGGGTCACTTGCGAACTCCTCTGGTGTGATATTTTCTCCCTCGACACAGTAAGCCATCTCCAAGGACGGCTCCATGGCGCTGAGCGGCGTCGGAACAGACGCCGGTAGGCCAAGACCTAACCGGCTGTCGTGGCGAGACGCTCGTTGCGTTAGGCGTAAAGTAGGCCTATAGCGCGGCGGCCGCCGCGTCAGATAGAAAAGCGCTTCTCGCGCACAAGCTCCTGTCGGAAAGTTCCGAAGAAAGGTGAAGACGGGTGCCGGGCACCTGCACTGACCTTTGGGGACCGGTTTCAGGCCATTTACAGTGAAATATCCGCCATCTGGGTGAAAAATTCTCGGAGCCGATGTAAGGTGCGTCCGCTCTGCTCCGCCGCTGGTCCACCTTGTAAATAAACATCATTCGTAACAATAGAAAAGATGATGTCAATCGAAATGGAACGTACGGCAATGAAAACGCTCTACGGCGCTTAAACAAGAAACAAAGAACATACCAGTTCGTTTGGGCTTGTTGTTTTATCCTTTAGGCTCAGATAGAATAGTGCCAAAAAAAAAAAAGAAAACGGAAAACCACTGCACCCATCCTGCTTACGTATTCTTTCTTTGTCCGTCTTTATTTAAAATTTTCTTTTTGCTCTGCCCTGTCTAAACACAACGCTCACTACACAGGGTGTCCCAGCTAACTTTAGCCAGAGTTGAAAATAATGGAACCAAGGTAATGTTGTTTGCGGTCGCTTGGAGGTACTCAAATTACATTTTCATTCCCCCTGATTCAATAATTAGTGTTAATTAATTATTTGAATTCTCAAATATTATAATTAGGTGACAAGTGTGCACGAAAAAATTGTAGAGCGACATCAAAAACTCCCGATACAGCTATCTGTTGCTCAATACGTGCTACATAAAAGGGTTTTTCCGAGCGTGCAAGAAGCCCCAAACTGCACGCACCATTGCCGCGCGACGGGCCACTCAGGGCACTTTGAGTCTTTTCTCCGAGCTGATTTTACGCGTGGGACGGCAGCTGAATGCCGCACAGGGCACTAGGCACAATGCACTGTATTTGTTTGCATGGTAATTGCGTCCCGTTTCCAAGACGTAGGACGGGTGCTGATGTCACTGTCAGATCCGATACTTTGAGTTTTATTTCAGTGACATGTGGCGGCAACCTTCATAAGCCACAAATAATAAGATGACACAGGTGCTCTTTAGAGAAGTTAGCTTTGTATCTCGATTTTCCGTTTTGCATTGTCGGGACGGTTTTGTTATAAGGTAGACAGCGTCAAAAATTGACTTGTTTATTTATTTTATTAAATTATTCACACAGACAAATTGCTTGAAGTTCGAGAGCCGTTTCGAACCCATACATTTTAATAAATTGCTAAAATGTTCTTGTCGGTACTTGTCTTTGAAGGTATAGTTTGCCTGCAGTACAAATACTTATAATTGAAAGCAACTTGGCACTGCATGCACATCGTAGCTAAATACCTTTCGGAAAATCTATAGTTCCTGCTTCATGGCATCAAGGTAAGATAATCTCTCACAAAATTTTGTATGGAGATGGTCGAGTAATCTTGCCATAAATCAGAAAAGGAAATGCCACAGATTCCGCCATATTTGTTGAGCACGAACGGAAATAGTCCCACTTTAAACTCTTCACCGGCTTCTGAAAAAAAAAAAAAAGAAACCTGCAGTTTTATCCTGAAGCCGTTAATGTCCAGGTACAGGTCATAAATGAGGCTGCTCCTCCTTGGAGCTTCATATTGAGCTTGCTTACGGGATCCATTAGGTTTCTCCGAAACCCGCGATTTCAGCGTGACTCATACCTAGACGGTAGTAGACGGCTGGCCCTTCTGACCAAGTAACACTTTCTTTCATAAAGGTAAAGTAACGAGAAAGGTATTTTACGTAGCTCCAACATTGAAGCGTCATGCAATACATCAGGTCCTCGAGCTTAGATTCCCTCTGCTTCAGAAATTTTTTGAACTGGCGGTTAATTAGCCCCCGCTGAGCTGATAACGTTACCAGTTGAGAAAATAAGTTTCAGAACAAAGGAAAATTCTACATATTCCACACAGACGACATACTGGGGAATCATACAGTGCAAGACATTGACTTTGAGAACCTGCCATGTTAGCAGTTTGTGTTATTTGCCTACGAGTCTGCTTTAAGTTAGGAAATATATTTTTTCCTTAAACTACGAAACATTTTGATTTGCCCCACTACAAGCGGTACGCGAACACAATTTTTATATCATAATTTCAAGATGTCCTCCCCTATTTGAGTACCATATGTGCTGAGGGTTGACGTTTTTTATATGCTGTGGTCTGAAGAAACGAACGTTCTACTATATGTATACAGTTTTGCTGGCGAAAGGCTGACTGACGTTCTCTGGCCTCGGGCGCTAGCGCGCCCTGCGAGGTTGAGGGAGCTTCGGGTTGTCTTCTGACGTGGTGGCTGGGACGGACCAATCAGAACGTCATGTGCTGCTTGCGCGATGGCCCCATGTTGCTCCTGATTTGATTGCACTGCCTCGGATGAGGTGGAATCATGGTGGATTTCCTAACTGTAGTGAAGCCAGCGCTGGGGACAACGTGCAAAAGAACGTGGTTTTGTGCAGAAGCCATGTTCGCAGGTGGACCAGTAGCACCAGCTTTCCGGGAAAAAGACAGCCTGCCTGGGTGCCGGCTTTCCTATGATGAAGCACCATCGGTCGCGGGCCGTATAGGCCCCTGCCTTAGATGCGTTCAGATCAAGCGAGGCTGTACTATCCGTCTAAACAACACCGCATTGTTGCTTGTACTGTGTTGGGGGTTTCTGGATGGGATTCCTAAAGAGGTCCGCGGATATAATAATAGCATTATATTCAGCGGTATTCAGGCCAAAATCCCGAATCATGTTCAGAGGGTGTAGCCCATATTGTAGCAGATTCGCTACTTGGGCACATTAACACACCGTCAACAAAACAGAGAAACGCGAAGTCAAACACCTTCGTCCCCCTACACACACGGCATAGACGCACAAGCATCTTCAATAAATGCTGCTGGCGCAGCATGATGTATTACCTTCGTTAAAGTTCGAACTTATAAGCAATATTCCTTGAATGAAATATGTAATTAGAATACTCTAAAAAATCTCGCAAATTGTATTGTATTGTCTAAAACGAACGAGAATTCTTCGGTTCACAAACCATCCAAATTGTCTTCGTTATCAGCTGCTTCATTATTTTGTGGAATATACATTTTATATCAAAATTGCAGAAACTGCTGCTAAGCGGGTGATGATCTCAGCTAAAACCAGAAATCGTGTTAGACAACGTATACAGTTTCATCAGCATGCACACATAGTAAAATCTGTGTTCAGTACAAAATTAATGTCAACACTATGCCGAAACCAATCCCTTAGCATATATAATAACATGCTCAAGTTCCTCGACGAGACATATTCTACTATTGCAAAACTCAATAGTAACAGTGTCTTAGACAGTCTACGTAAGCAGATATCACACCTCATAGCTAATTTTTCTAGCCCAATCAATAAAGATGAAAGTGTAGAATATATCTTGTACGCTGTAGAATTCTTATATATACCTACTTTGCAAAATATCTGTTATTTTCAGGCAGTTATGCTTTCTTTTTTATCATAGAGCTCGTCTTTATGCTTCCATTTCAAATCACAGGAAAAATGTAGGAGCTTGTAATAATTGGCTATTTATTCACAAAACATGATGGGTCATAATTTTTTTTACTGCCTGGTATACCTACTAATGCCTGAACTGTAGAATGATTGGGATATTGCAAATAAATAAGTAAGTAAGTAAATAAATAAATAAATACACAAATATATGAATAAAGAAAAATCAGAAGCTTCCCCACCAAGATATTAGAAATCTATGCCGTCGTTATTATTTATGTATGCTTTTATTCTCTCTCGAGCGTGAACATACTCAAAGGTACCTAAATATGTTGCCGTTCAATAAAACGACCTTATTCTATCATTTGTAAAAAATATTCGCATGAGTTATATCAGCAAGCGCATTATTTATTCGGAATAAAACCATTCGGAAAAATAAAAACAGAAAGCACAAATCTCTCAATTGTACATCACTTGAAGTAAGCCTCAAAGGTGACATTCAAGAGTTTTTTCTCCTGCAATTGTAAACACTTCCACTGTTTTTCTGCTCTCTCTGGGCCCTAAGCACAATATGTAGGAATAATTGTTCCTTTCTCCAATATTCTATAATATTCCAAAGCAAATACTTATCATCATTGGGTAATTTCCGACGTCCTTAGTACCCAAAGTTTACTTTTACACTTGCAATCTCGCGAATATTAAAAAATCCGCTGTTTTATAACATCTTAACCGGTCTTTCTTTTCCGAAAAAGTAACGCCTTGATACCCCCTTATCTGGTGCGCCACCTTGTTATACAAGTTTGGGCTCCCACCGTATTCTTGACATTATTTAAGAAAATAGAAGTGCCCATAATCTTAAACAAACAGTAACGAGGCTCAAAATTTGGCAAGTTTTATCGGTTTTCTTTAAGTTATGTGCTTTATTGAAACCACTGGCATTTAGCCGTTAGAATTCGTCGTGCTGTTAGGAAAGAATAGAAATATTATCATGTAATAAAGGAAAAAAAAAGAATGAAATAATTATATACTTCAACTGCGCCAAACCACCAAACAGATTCTGTGGACAACGGCGTTCACTACAGGACAGAATAAAACTATAAGCTTCTTTAGGCTGATGGCCAAGAATCAGAGCACAGGACAATTTTAGACATTCTCGGAATTGAAATTCACTGGCACTGTTAAACTTTTTGTCTCTTCGTATTGTTATACGAACAGTAGTCAAAGCATAATATCTGACGGCGACTTCGTGACACCTAATAACTGACGACTAAGGACGAGTGCGGAAATAGTCGCGTGCTGCAAAGAAGAAAATTGACATAAAGGTGAAATATTTAAATGCACCCTAACTAAATAGCCCCGAACCAGGCCCACTTTCGCGAAATTTTCCTCGAGCATGGTGGCGGGAAAGGTGGATGCATCCTTCAGTAAAATGAATGTTAAGCCGCATATTTCGAATCCAAGGCCGCGCTCTAAGGGCCAGATATTTTAGCACGGATAACAAACATGCCTAGGACAGCTTAATTCTGCCAAATGCAGTGTCATTGACCGACAAACAATCGCAAAGCTTTCCATAGTGTCTAATTTGTGACAGGAGTCATCCAGCTAATTCCTGGACATGTCCGAATCTGAATAGAAAGGCAAGGCTGGTCAACAATACTTTGAAATTGTACTAGAACACAGATACAAGATATTGAGGAGATAAATATTCGAGATACAAATTGAAGATGCGAGAGAACTACCTGTATCTTATCGATATTCGCCATTTGTGGGGTATGCTGCCTTGACACATTCGCAAATTTCCAAGTACACCCGCGTTGTTTGGGCCACTGCAAGTTGGAAGTACAGTGGAATGTTGCTGATACGATTCTGCATACTTCGATTTTCTAGATAATGCGGTTAATAGTTCTCCGATTTCTCCAAGCGATGGCAAACAACATAACCGTGAATCTGTCCAACAACGTGGCACTTGCATATTTTAAAATTGTAACGCAAGTCATCTCGTATACCCAGTATATGACGAAATCGACTGTACATTGTAAGCAACTGCACTGCTCCGAATGCTAAATTTCTGTCAGCTTATGCCACCTCGTTATCCAAGAAATAATCGCAGCAGGAAAGCCAGAGAGGCAAAAATGACAAACATTGTTTCTTCTATGCAAATAGGTGCATTTTACTGCAGGTTTCAAACTTAGAGTAAATTGCCTGAGGCCTTCATATACTTTGCGTCTCGTGTCTCTCGTATATGTCGCTTTGGGATTTTACCTTTTGTATTTGCCGTGTTCGTAAACGGCATTAGGGGATTCTACTTAGTCGTGGCATAAGCACAGAGAATAAAATTTGTCCCCAAAAACATGTGAGAGAGAAAATTATTTCAATTCAATTTGAAAGTTTGGCAAATACTTCATTTGCATCTCCACAAACAATACATTCTGCGTTGGTGAAGGTGTGACAACGTGATGTGACACGGAGAAACGTTGCGGCGAGAAACTGCATTTCTTAAACATGCTGAAACTGTCAATACAGACACAAAGAGCAACATGACGGCAATTACCGCATGTTCTGGCACTTAAACGCATTTCATTGAATGAAGTCCATCAAGTATTACGAAATAAAACAATACGCAGGAAAACACAAACACAACAACACTTTCACGAAAAAAGGAAAAAAAAGCTAAATGGTAAAAACTAGCGCTGCATCCATTGTTTGGATATGGCTGACGACGGTAATGAGATGGGCAATTTTCCTATGACAGGTGCGTATTTCACTATGAAAGATTTCATACGTTATAATTATTGTTATGATAATTATTGTGATGGTTATTGTATCCCCATGTCTCGTTCTTATGCCTTCTGGGAGTCACGCAAACGTATGGGCACATCAGCAGACACACGAAGTCATAATCTCGCCGCCAACCGCAGTGACGAACAATAATATACCACGACGCAGTATATGTTCTATCCATGGCATACCACTCGAAACTCCCCAGCGAGCCTAACTGTATCTAGTATTCTTGCTTCAATATTGTTGAAATTGCAATCATAGAGCCTCGCTAGACACAGAAGTGTCTGCTGCGGATGGGATGCTATGAATGTATAGTATTTAAGAGTATGTGGAAGTTGGGTCGCCTTCGCGCAAGCATTCTCAGGAGTTGGGCAAGAATGGGCACATAACCATAACGATATGGAATACGCGGTTGTTGTATTTTAGGGGCACGTACTCCATGACCCAGTTTTCCTACTGGGTCAGACAGCAGCAACTAGGAAGTTTTAAATTCAAGTAAACACCCAGAGGCCCATGTCGTCTGGCAGGCAAGCCAGCAGCTAGTACATACCTAGCTGGCCAAACTAGTGTAAAGATTGACCTCTTGTACGTGAACGAGGTTACATGCACATGGTAAACTGGATGAAATTCCCAAAGAATACCAATCGCATAATCACAAATCTAGAAAGAATAATACTTTCGTTTAAGCAGGTGTATGGTACTCCTGTCGGATACCAGCACGCTCGAGCTTTTTTTTTAACTCGACGTTGTACATATGAAAGGTCCTTTCGCATACCATAAATTTGTGAAATCCTCTGAATAACGTCATGACTCATGAATTTTGACTTGAAGGTAACAGATAACTGCGATAATAAGCATTATTCCAAGCACGCTGTCTTCGCGTCAGATGGGCTGGGCTAATCATCAGTGTACTTATGTACGTACACAATTGAAGAAAATGCCGCTACAGCGTTGCAAAAACCACAAGCTTGTACATTTTTGCACCTTTCTTTTTCTCCAGACGTCTTCCAGTTGCTCCACCTTCAGAATCGTGTTTTAGTGCTCAACACTTATGGCCAAGCTGGAACCAATACAGCTCACTTGATTTCTCGGTCTCCAAGTACCTTAATCGCTCGTTAGAGGGGCTGAAACCGACATCTATGGGAAGAACGATTTATGGCAAGGAAACGGTTCGATCGGGGTTCGCCGCCTTGCGAGGCCCGGTAATGATCTTTACCTCACTCGGTTGTCAATGGCAGTGACGTCGCTGCCTCTGAGAGGAGCCGCAAACTGCGTCGCTGCTGCATCCGATTCTGCAATGAACGCTGTACATTAAGTTTTTTTTTTTTGTTTTAACGCGTAAGCATTCTTTGGCGAGTATCCCAGCAAAATTTATCCTTCCCGTGATGCCTTATGTCTGCAAAATAAATGCGTAATTGGTCAAGTTAGCAAACAAAATTGCTCTAATAGTGTCATAGTAGATTATTGATACGCTAGAAAAAGTAATTCTGACCGGGATTTGAACCATGGACCACAGCGTGGCTGGCATATGACCATATGAGCCACATTACAAGCATGGGAGTGCCTTGGCCTTAGTTTACATCACACCAAGTTCACGTCAAATGAGATGAAGAGCAAAATAAATGCATAATTGGTAAAGGTAACACATGTTATCTTTATAATAGCGTAATAGTGGATGATTGGTAGCGTCAGAAAGAAGATAAAAATTACGAATAAGAACCTTCTTACGTCACCGTCGCCACGTCAAGGCAGTAAGAAAAAAGCAAAATAAGTAAACGCGTGGTATGGTAGAAAATAATAACGGTCGTGGCAGCGTTTTGGCTCATACAATACATCTGCGGAATATATGCATCTATGGTAAACTTAGCACATGTGTTCGTTATAATACAGAAATAATAGATGATTGTAGCGATAGGTACGCATGCAGAAACTAACTAAATAAGTAAGCAAAAGCGAAGCAGCAGCCGAGCCAAAGAATACTTAGGCATTAGTAGACCATTGTGAAAATGTCTGTAGGCCTGAAACTTCCATAGAAAAAAGGCGAGAAGAGAGCGTAACTGAAGGAGACGAGTGGCTGAACCCGTCTGAGGAGCCTCTGCGCAACTGAATGAGAGAAATGATGGCGCTGCGAAGCGGGGCTGGGGCTAAGTTGTAGTTGGTGTTGATTAGTAATACGTACACGTAGGAGAGATAGAGAGAGAGAGAGCAAATATAGGAAATGCAAGGTGGTAAACCAGACGAGCTTCTGGTTTGATACCCTACACTGGGGGTGAGGGAAAGAGGAAATACAAAGAAGGAAAGAGGAAGGAAGTGATGACTGCGTGCAGTGAAGCACCGCAACACCACAGTGGATTTCCATAGCTGGTGATGTGCGCTGATCACATCTGTGACGACCAAAAGGCCAGTGGTCGTTGCGCGAATAGGAGGCTGCGGTGGAGCTTTCGGGCGTACTCGAGAGTTGCAAGCACAGGAATAAGAGCATCCAGTACTTGCACTGCACTTCGCGCTGACGGAGTATGCAACTTGCTCAAAAGTACACGAAGGGCATTTATGAGGGACCGAACCGTCAGAAGCACTTGCTGGTCTTCTTCGGACAATTTATCGGGAGTCGGCGCTGTGAACTCTACCATGGTGCGCTGTATGCTTTGATGTGACTGTGGTTCCGGCTGTGGAACCAGCTGTGGTATCGGCTGTGGCTTCATCTGTAGCTTCAGCTGTGGCCCCAGCGGGTTCCTAGGCTGTGGCTTCGGCTGGGACGGGGGCTGTCTCTGGTAGCACAGGCCAAGCTTCAATATTGGTGTAGGGCGTACGATATCTTGTTATGAATATAGTCTTAGATCATGTAATTTGAAACATGCATTCAAACAAATGAACAGAGGAAGTTAGAACCGGGAAAAAGTGGGGTTTAATGAGATTAGTGTTTGGCTGCGCAGTCGAAACAGTGCCGTAGCCAAAAGAATTCAGAAGCAAGAACGAAGCGCTGCTGTTTTGGAGTGACTTCAGCTGGTTTTTTACCTATTCGGTCAGTCTACCAAACGTATCAGGTATACTGAAGTTTGTTCTCGTCCATGCTTTCTAAATGTCATGGATAACTGCGGTGGAGACGCGTGAGGAATCGCGGCACGTACTAGAAGCGATGTATACATGTGATTTGCGTTCTTCTGGGCGTAAATTCAATGAATGATTTTGAGTTCCTCATATTACACCTCTGTTACACGTTTTAATGCTTAGTCGAACGCTCTTGTTTGTATATTTACTTAATGTTCTATGTATATATATATATGTATATATATATATATATATATATATATATACGTATATATATGTATTCATCGTAATGTCGTCACGTTTACCACAGCCAAATCATCTATGATAATCCTAATCCAGAGTAAAATATGTCCTAATAAGAACTTGGAAAAGCAACAAATCTCTCATAGCAGATAAAGTGGACCCCTCAGTCACCTAAGAACCAACTGGAAAGCCAGGTTAATTTTAATTAAACAAAAGAAAACCAAGAAAAAAGAAAACAGGCAAAAAAAAAACGAATTTCTGTTGGTACAAGGGTAAACGAAAGAAAAGAAACGTGCCATAAAGTAAACGAGAAGAAAGGGGGTGAAACGAGGGGCCCGCTTTTCATTAGTCATATCATAAGAAGGCAACAAACACTGACACCAAGGACAACACAGGGGAAATTACTCGTGCTTAATAAATGAAATAAAGAAACTGTAAATTAATGAAAATGAAAGTGGCTGAAAAAGAAGAACAACTTCCCGCAGGTGGGGAACGATCCCACGACCTTCGCATTTCGCGTGCGCTGCACAACCAACTGCGCTACCGCGGTGCCGCTTTCCCATCAACTTTCTTGGGTATTTACATTTCCTAGTAGACCCCTGGGAGTGTTAGCCAGCGCCACCACACACAGACCTTGACGGTGGACATCCTTCCGCCGCAGGCGCCGCGAGAACGTGATCTGTATTTTTTGGGGGGGGGATGGGGAGGGGGGCTGAAGGCAAGGCAACCGGTCAATAAACCCACACATGCTACCTGAACGCATCGATGTTGCCGGATTCGAGACCCTCGTTATGTAATAAACTAGAAGAAAGGGGGTTAACCGAGGGGCCCCACTTTTATTGATCATATTATCACAAGCCAACGAACATTGACATCAAGGACAACATAGGGGAAATTACTTGTGCTTATTAAATGAAATGAAGATACCGTAAATTAATGAAAATGAATGTGGAAAAAAAAACAACTTGCCGGAGGTGGGAAACGATCCCACAACCTTCGAAAGTGGTTGGATCGTTACAAACTTGCGGCAAGTTGTTTTCATCCACTTCGATTTCCCTTAATTTACCGTTTCTTTATTTCATTTCCTAAGGACAAGTAATTTCCCCTATGTTGTCCTTGGTGTCAGCGTTTGTTGGCTTCTTATGACACGCCATAAAGTAGAATTTTATATGTGGGACATTACTGAAATTTCCACGTAAAATATGAGGCATCAAAAAGTCACAAATTCAGACCGGCGACAACATCTCCAATAAATTAGCTGAGTGAAATCAATGCCAGGAATAATAAATTCATTCACATACGTTCAGAATGAAAGTCGGTTATATATTGCTCTTTACGTTTCATAGCCAGTCATCGCGGGAACAATTATAATGGAGCGAAATATACAGCAATATATAAGCCAATATTATTTTAAAACATGCACATGTGTATTCAATATTATCTTTTATTTTATTTCTGGCGACTCCTGTAGAGTACAGCTGCTACAAACAACCTGTGTGATTACTTGGCAAACGAAATTCTAAGCCAATCAAGAATTGTTTACGGCTGCGCGCTGTGCTCCACGTTGTTAACATCTTGTATTCTGTGAGAAGCTTGTTAATTTGTCTGAGTTGCTTCACTTGAACATTTCGGGACTTTACACACCAGAGCGTTCTTAGGAATAATAACAAAAAAAGCAATATGACCAGAAGATTTTCGCCAGTCCAAATTTATTTTTTCCTTCTATCGCTGTGACATTATCAATCCCCCTTGCCGAAATTACGCAGCACGGCATCAAAGTGGAAATTCCAAGGACCATACGGCGACCAACTATACGTACCCCCATGGCCTCGCAACATGCACCCCCAACACCACACGGGGAGACGTAAAGCCAGGGCACAACACATGAACCAAAGTTACTCTAACAACAAGGACACGGTCTTCACCGACGCATTCTGTTATCGAGATAGGAAGAGTTTCGTGGCAGCAGTTACTAGCAACCGAGGCAACCACCTCACGAGCGTCACCGTGAACACGGCACATACCGAAGCGGCAGAGGAAGCGGCCATAGCACTACCCTCACACAAACCAAAGCGACATACGTGATCTGCGACTCACAAACGGCAATTCGCAATTTTGCAAATGGGCACATCTCGCAAGAGGCGTATCACATACTCCAGCGACATCCTATACACCAGGTAGAGGCCTATTTCCATAACCGAAGGCACTTGCTACGGATCCCGGCACACACTGGATTGAGCACCCCCAACGAAGCGGCTCACCGCATTGCCCGAGGCCTCACTCACCGAGCATCATCAGACGAAAAGCCCCCGCGGGGTACTGCAAACGTCTGGGCGTGGGAGGATCGTATCACCAGGTTCCAGGACATCACGACACACTACCAGTTACAAAGACGCGTATACGCATTCCCTCACGCTAGGTTAGACAGGATGCAAGCAGTACACTTCAGATAATTACAAACAGATTCTTACAGAAAACCCAGGCTCATGCACGCCACGTATCCAGACATGTACACTACAAACAGATGCACATCGTGTGGCGAGGTTGCCACACTTAATCGCATGTTATGGGAATGTCCGCACTTAACAAACAAGTCGGGCAGTGCCGACCCCTCCGTCACTTCCACCGCCAGCCTCCGCTCGCACTGGTAGACCGCACTGCTCAGCTCGAACCTGACAACACAACTCTGGGCCGTCCAGCGAGCCGAGGAAGCCGCTTCGAGGCAAGGTCTCGGAACCGCGTCCGCGGCGGGTGCCCTGATTCATTAAAAAGACGCCGGGCACAAGTCTTATTGATTTGAAAATAAAGGTTACGCTCTCTCTTGCCCCGCTGAGCCCGAGATCGCGGGATCAAATCCCGGCCACGGCGGACGTATTTCGATGGGGGCGAAATGCGAAAACACCCGTGTACAGGTGCACGGTTAAAGAACCCAGGTGGAAGAAATTTCCAGAGTCCTCCACTACGACGTGCCTCATAATCAGAAATCGGTTTTGGAATGTAAAACCCCATAATTTTTTTCCTTGCACTGTGAGTTCTATTAATATTCATCCTGTAAGCCAGGGGGATTTGAGGAATTATTTAGAGTTTTTTTACTTGCACCACGGTATAGGTGTGTATGTATTTTGCAGCAACCTTACATGATGCCTTTTCATACAACCTTGCAGCCTCTTATTTACCTCACTCATACAGAACTGTTTGATGTAGGATTCGTATGATACGCCATGCACTTCTACTACAACTTTTTTTCAAGTGGCCTGAAGTTTGTTACATTGATCTTGCTTTTGTATCATCGCCTTCCTTAATGCACGTCATTTTGCCCCTTGGTAATCATTTTCAGCATTGAAGGAATGTCACAGGTTTTATGTGTGCAGTACAAATTGGGAGGTTGTAGTATCTAAGGCCTCAATTGTAAAAGACTATAAGGTTTTGATTTGTTCGAAAATTAGTGACAGGATTGAGAAACATTCATGCAGAATTTCCGCGCTTACGTGAATGTTCATAGCTCCTTCTCTCGTCAGCTTCCAGAACTCCTATCAGATGTTGCTACCATTTTTCACTAGTACTACATGCATCACAGCCGTACAATTCCAGCAATCAGCTGAAATATCAGGTATGCACGGCTATAAATTCATATTGCTTTTGAAAAATATATGCTCAAAATGACTTCAATCAGACGTACCACGCCCCTCCCCCCCCCCCCCCAATGCGAGAAAAAATTGCACGCAAAAACAAGAATACGCGGAAAAATGAGCACAAACACCAGCTTGTGATTAAAGAATGAAAAACAACATAAAAAAACCACAGATGTGCGTGAAGAAAATCAATCCCTCATGATATGGTTATTTTTCTCCTGGGTGGTGGTAATGTAACTGCTCAAAATAGCGTGGGATGACTGACCTACCACACCTCAGAGCTAGACATATGAAAGAAACGCCTATCTTGTGAAGTAACCCACGCATGTAAACGACCTCAGACATAATACATCGCCATGAAGCAACACAGCCTTTCTCGCTCGCTAAATTGGCAGTGAAAATTGCGCCAAGTAAATAATGCTCAAAAGCGACGTTTCCATGAGCAAGCACTGAACAGCTTTGATTATCGAGAAGCAGAAGAATAAACTGACAATGACAAGCGCCCAGGCAAGCGCAGCGGGAAAGGGAGTTGGACGTATATCATCGAAGCGTAAATGAAACTTCACAGGCACGCATGCATATGCAGAGGCGCATTACCTCTAATGCTCTCTTTTTAGTTTGCTGAAAGCTCCTTGCCAATTTTGTGGAGCTTCCATGCGGTTCCATGCTTCAGTCACAGCTTCCATGCAACCATGCTTCCATGCAACCATGACAGCTTCCATGCGGTTCGACAATTCATGAAGCAGGGTGCGGATGCATCCACTCATGCTCCACCGCCGTTGAAACTGGCTAAAATAGCTGCGAAACTGACAGCGTGCGCACTCATGCCTTCCCTTGGTAGTGCATGCTCAACTTGTTTCCTTTTTTTCTGTTTTAATGCAAAAGAATTGTTTTCCTACTACAGCCGTTCTGATCTGTCTGTCTGTCTGTCTGTCTGTCTGTCTGTCTGTCTGTCTGTCTGTCTGTCTGTCTGTCTGTCTGTCTGTCTGTCTGTCTGTCTGTCTGTCTGTCTGTCTATCTGTCTGTCTGTCTATCTATCTATCTATCTATCTATCTATCTATCTATCTATCTATCTATCTATCTATCTATCTATCTATCTATCTATCTATCTATCTATCTATCTATCTATCTATCTATCTATCTATCTATCTATCTATCTATCTATCTATCTATCTATCTATCCATCCACTTACTCTGACCGAGTGGCCCAAGTTTTCGACCTGCTTGGGCCACTACAGTGGCGCAAGCGGGTAGAAAGCTTGGGCCTATAGGAATGTGTTCCTGGTCGTGATGTCCTGGTGGTTCCATTGTCGTTCTTCCAGCTTCGAGAAATGTTACTCACGTTGTGCCATCGTGGTGACGCCTTCTACCCTGACGCAGTGATCCTAATTCTTTGACTCTCACAGAGTCGACCACTCATTTTAGTTGTTGCACTGTAGTCGACCCAGTTTCGTCATCCGTCACTCGTTATGCCTTCGTCGTCCCACCATCGTCGTCATGAATTAATCATGCATTCGTTGTCATACCGCCACGGCGGTGCCGTAATGGTCGCTCAACCGCCGTCATTCCAGCTTCGTCATCAGACTTCCGTCATTATGTCGTCGACGCGCATGTTAAAAACATTACATCTACTGCGCCAAAGCGACTCTTCTTGCGTAGAAAATGCCTTTGTCTGGTGCTACTGGAAACAAAGCTGTTCGCTTATCGCATGATTGCTCATCTAATCCTTGGGTATGCTAACATTGTTTGGTTTCCTTTCAATAATGAACTTATTGCCAGTCTGGAGGGTTTACAAGAAAGGCACTAAGGTTTATCTTTAATCAACATTATACAAGTGACCCGCCAACTATGTCGCGAAATTCCATGTATGCTAACCTTCCAAAATCGACCTGAACTAATTCAACTAAAATTTTTCTTTCAAATTATTCATGGTCAAATAAACATCGATACATCTAAGCTTAGCTTTTTTTTTCCCTGCAAGAGGTACACGTATGAAACAACCTATGCCCTTGTTCAACACTCGTACAAATAACGCTGTTTTAATTACTCTTACTTAACCGTAGAGCAAGAGTGTGGCACCTGCTCCTTGTTTCCGTTAAATCACTCCGACTGTAGAAAACGTTCTAGTTTTCAATCGAGGAAGTAATACGAGCATAGCGGCGCATCGGTAATGTTCCATCTTTTCATCATTCTTGAGCTGTAATAAATTCTGTGTGTTCTGGATTCACCCAGGCGTCTCAATAGTTGTGCCCCTTTATGTTGACTTATTTTTGTTTTGTTTACTTTCGATATGATGTTGATATAAATACCCTCTGTGTATTGTTGCAGTTGATGCATAACCATTGTACCAATGTATTGAATTCTATTTTAGAACACCCGCCTTACGTATCCGGTTACGGTATTCATGTATGTGCCCTCCCTGCTATGATCTTGTGTGAGATTACCAGGATGAAACAAACCCGGGATCAAGTTGAGGGAAATATGTTCCATTTATTAGAGAAAGTTAAATTAAAGTGACTCTAGCACGTGGAATTTCAGTTTAGGGCATGAAATTTTTTAGAAGAAATTGCCAGATTTTAGGTAAGTTTAAGGAGAAGTTATATTATATTTGCAAATCAGCAACGCTGCCAGAAAAAAGAGATTCTGAAAACTACGCCCTTCATAGGATTTAAATAGAAGAAAAATCTTATGTATTAACTTACCAAGTTACATGAATTCGTGACGAGGTTTCCAAATATTTTGCATAGGTCCTACACATACACATAAACGGTACACTTTACAGCCGTATATATTATATCAATTGTATGTAATATTAGGTCTAATTTACAGTATTGTGATATCATACTCCAGTGTTGAAAAAAAGCGTTTTGAAGGTTATAGCTTCGTTTTTCAAAAATGATGAGGATTTGAGTAATGTGCGTTTAACGATTAGCTCAGCCATAACTAAATTTCATCTGAAGCAGTCATGGGGATTGAACATTTTCTTTTACATGCAACAAACCTCATCAAGTTTGGTGCTGTGGTCACCGAGAATAACTATTTCTCCCTTCTCATGTGTTTAGACACGAACGCCCGAGGTAAAGCGCGCTCTTGAGTCTTTTAGTTCAAGTGTGCGAAAATGACATCATTATTACATGGAGAACGTCGCAGGCTTGAACTCATTTAGTACCTAACAAGCGGAGTGGCACGTTTCAGCGAGAGGGGGTCAAAGCTTACCTCTCGCGCTTGCTACCAAAAGAAAGTACGTAGCTTACCGCAAACACATAAGAGAGAGAGAAAGAAACTTTTATTTGAAGTAGTGATTTGTCAGTCGACGTGGGAGGGTCCCTTATTCCAGGAACCCTCTGGCTTGGATCGCCCTCCGGGCCTGCGCGACGAGTTCGCGCTGGTCGACCAGGTCCGGCTTGGAGATCGCAGCCTCCCACATTTCAGCGAGGAGGTTTGGGTCTGCGTCTGTTGCTATTAGTTGTGGCGCTGTGATGCTTGCTCGGGCGTTCTTGCATTACATGAGGAGGTGCGCCAGGGTGTCTGGCACGTTGCAGTGTGGACAGATGTAACTGTATAGCGTCGGGTGGAAATGATGCAGTAAGCTTCCGTGGGTAAAGGTATTGCTCTGGAGTCGCCTGTAGTCGGTGCCTTCGTTTCTTGTTAGTTTTGTCCCACTCACTCAAATCAGAGGTGGAAACGGAAACAATACCGTTAACTTACCAAGCACTGCTACAACACTATCGACTTGGACGCAGGGTCTACCATCCACCGCAAGCACATAAAATACACGAATATTTCGTGGTCTCACGCCACTTTACGTCCATAAAATTATTGTTGTAAAAGATAGAATAGTTGTTCCATGTGAAGCGTAGTAAGTCCATAACACCTAGGCGAAAACCGCGGACTAGGGCTTAATTTAAAATTATGGGGTTTTACATACAAAAACCACTTTCTGATTATGAGGCACGCCGTAGTGGAGGACTCCGGAAATTTCGACCACCTGGGGTTTTTTAACGTGAACCTAAATCTAAGTACACGGGTGTTTTCACATTTCGCCCCCATCGAAATGCAGCAGCCGTGGCCGGGATTCGATCCCGCGACCTCCATGCTCAGCAGCCCAACACCATAGCCACTGAGCAACCACGGCGGGTCGGACTAGGGCTTCTGTGACCAGACAACTTGTATATAACAGTTAGTCGCAGGGAGCATATACCAGAGTGGAAGTGAGGGAGTCCCAATGTAAGCCTCTGCTGCGATTTGTTGATGTTTTACTTTCTAGTGTCGTATCACTTGAGCACACCTAAAACGACTCAAACTTGAACAAAAAAGGATGACAGAGAAGACAAAAAAGACGGCGATCGCAAGAACATTGCAGCATACATCGTTCACTGGTTTCTGAATGGGTATAATGCTGTAATAGAGGAACAATTTGTGACGTAAATATTGGGTAGGAGGGTCGAGGTGTTCTTTATTTGAAGAAGCTGTTCAGGAGACCTAAAGCCAATTCAGTGTCGCAGGCTCTATCGTACACTTTATGTTGGAGTGCTGGAACATAAGCTTGCGTGGCCCTTGCGCAAGGTTGCATACGTTGAGGCACCACAGTCATGCCCATTGATTTATTCTACCAAGCATACAAGACTTAAGAAGTGCGACTATTTTTTCAGAGAAGCTGAAGCAGATAATCTATTGTTGAGAATTTTAACGCTTTTGCAGTTGATTAATATATTGTTGTTCTACTAGGGCTCCAGATGAGTTTCATGCATTGCTTTTTTGTAAAAGTTCTTTTTGCAAGATACGCAATTCATAGAACACAAAGCTTTTCCGGCAAGAAAAAATATTAAAAATGCATTGTGTGGCGAGAAAAAAAGACATCTATACCATTTATTGCAGCTAAAATTGAGATGAAATGCACGTATAGGAAAACGCGGACAATCTTTATAGAACAACATGCACATATGTGGCATCTAAGCACATTATCAGAGTACGAGATGTAACAATTTTTTTTTAAATCGAGGCTTTCCACTCGAGTTCAAGGCTCTTTTTGTACGTACCTGACCTCTAACGCATTTAATGGAATGGTGATGTCATCTAAGAACGATACAGTGATATAGTTAACCATTTCAAGCACAGGGTTTCGTGTAATATTTCACTAAAGTGAACTGTGGCGCTAGAATCCATGGAACCTGCAAGCAGGACGATTCAGCCAGCCTGGGAATGGCGGTTAGTAAATGGCATTCCTCCGTAATACTTGTCGCTTTGGCTATAAGCAGCTTTATGGCTCGGCAAAGTGATCACCTCCGAGCAAGCATCGCGTTATAAGTAAGAAAAGAAGCCTTAAGAAAATTGCCCAACGGCAGAATTCGAACACAGGAAGTGTAGCACACAAGCCTGATATTGAAACCATTACTCCACAGACACATGCGTCCAAAAGCGCCATAGAACACCGTTTCGCGCGTGTCGATGCGTAACTGCATTAGAAGAAAAAAAAATTATATTATGGAGTTGTGCGTGCCAAAGGCGCTTTCTGATTATGAGGCACGCCGTAGTGGAGGACTGTGGAAATTTCGACCACCTGGGGGTTCTTTAACGTGCAGCTAAATCTAAATACGCGGTTTCTTTTTCCCGCCATCAAATTGCGGCCACCGAGGACAGGATTCGAACCCGCGACCTCGGGCTCAGCAGCCCAACACCATAGCCACCGAGCAACCACGGCGGGTTTGCACTAGACGACGTCGGCGCATTAGAAGCACCTCGAGTGTTACACAGCACTGCGAATCACTACTGAAAATTTAAAGAAATAGTATATAGCTATGAGCTACTGCATGCATATATGTATATATAATATGCAGGTGGTTGATAATTCATTGCTAATAAAGCCGTTTCTTCGTACAACATGCTTCTCTTCAATACTAATATAAACCACAAAACTACACTTCATACAGACACGGACATCGTTCACGGGTGATTCACGCCAGAAATGCTTCGCTTTAAGTACATCTTAGCGGCAGTTAAGTCTGACTGTTGTCTTTTTTTAGCGTCTCGGTAGACAGCAACATACGTAGTATTAGAATTCAAGCGCATGTTTGATATGCCGAATCTTCAATACTCATACTAGCTGCACCGGAAAGAAAGCCACGCTGAGCACTCATGCAGAACTGTTGAGAGTTGCTGGCCTTTCAGCCGCTCGAATTTGAGCGAGCACGGGGTGCCGCATTTGAAAGGCGGCGAAGTCATTCGAATACTTTTAAATGCTCGAGCAACTTGTCGTGTATAGCACAGCTCCTCACAGCGACTGCTCGCTTAAAACTTTTTCATCAAGAGCCACCCTGCCGCAACGGGTTCCTCGGATCGGTCATGTTGTAGGGCTTCTGCTAGGAAACGCTGTATGCATGGCTGGACGTGCCTGGATGCCACGCTGTTCTGCCATCAAAAGGGCGCGCGATAAAAGTAAATACAACTAGTTATTTTACGTTTGGTGAGCTTTTGAAGCGTACTTGTTTTTTGGAAGGGCTGCAGTGAATGTATTGCAGTTTAAAGGAACCTCTTCACGCTTCAAATTCAGAGCAACGTCTTGGACTCCAGCGAGGCTGAATACTGTTGATATAATTATATATAACATTAGAAATCTTTGGTTACTTCATGCATTTTTCTCGGGAGGGTCATCTATCTGCGTGTCTAAGTGTTTTTCCGCCAGCCTAGGTCACGGGTAGTCCATGGCCGAATGGGCACTGCATCGGGCTGCTTTGTTGAGGGAACTGAGTTCTAAAGCAAGAGCCAGATCAAATTGTGTGACTGAGTACGTGTCACTCTGTACCTATGCGCTGCTCCTCAAGGAATTTCTTCGACACCGACTTGGCTCACTGGGAATACGGCGCTGGATATGTCCCACTAGCTTGCATGTAGCTTGCCAATCGACCCTTTTGACGCCGACTTATAGCATTCGTTATATTCCTGCAATAATATGTGATAAGCGGGAAGGAAAAAGACAAAACAAGATAGTGCGCCATGCAAAGACAAAAAGGAACGTAAAACTTGGAGGATACTTAAGCTTCGCCTTTAAGATTCGAAAGCGATAGTATTCAAAGATCCCTGACTGGGCTTCTTAGGCTTCCCAACAGCTGCAGCTTATGTGACCGTAACGTTTTTCTGAAAACGCTGGCGGCGAATGCAATGCATGACGGTGAGCTTTCTGGCTGTTTTTTTTATTTCCCCCCATGATGGGCGTCGCCGCTGCCGCGAGTGCCGGGAGGTGTGCGCCACTGGAATCGTGTTGCATGTAACCTTGGAGGGCGCGTCGCTCCGACTGAGACACCGCAAACGGCAGCTGAAAAAGGGGTTCATGTTTGTGTTGCCGCATAACATAATTATCTTTCTCACTCGTATCAAAATCACAATCTGACACTATCATGTTTGCATGTGGCGTGGAAGCCTACTTGACAATCTTTTTCACGCAATTTGAGAAATTCAATTAGTTCAGTCACGCCTTTGCGTCATGCGGAGGGTCTGAGTCGTTCGGGAAGCGTGGTTCAGGATGATTTCCTTCTATCGGACAACGCCGCCGACACCGACAACGGATTTTCTGCGACACAAGAAACCTGTGAATGGCAGCTAATGAATGCTGGCTCGTGATAGCAAATGGTCCGTAACATATGCAGGGTGCGAGGCTAGGCGTTAGAAGGCCACAACTTCCTCGCTGAACGTCCGGCCGATGGCAGCCAATCGCCACGCCCCATCACGGCCCCTGCAGTCGAATCAAAGCTCCCGCCAGCTTAAGGTCCACGTAGGCCTTCTCTTCAGCTTGAAAAATCATCCAGGAGGCTTGGCACGGTCGCACCTGCAGGTCAATTGAAGATTGAGCGTTCCGGAAAGCTGAAGCGGTGCTACGTTTTAGGATGCTCTACGCCACAATGTCGGCTGCTGAGTCCTCACGAGCTGAAGATGACGTCTAAACGCCGGGCCCGCAGAGGCGCCGGTTCGTTGACTATGTCCGAGAACCACTGACCGGAGTTCTACGCAGTCATACGGCTCCTGCTTCCGAACCTCTTCTTTCCGGCGCAACCGTGTCACGATGTCCCCGAGACGGCTACAGCGTGTAACTAATCAATTCTAGGCTACATGCTACCTTTGTCCGTTTTCGCCTCTGTTGCGCGTACCTCGTGACCTGTACTCTGGGGAGTTGTTGCCTGCGTGTTGTGCTATTTCCACCTCTGTTCAGTGTGCCATGAAAGAAGAGGCTATTATGTGTGCATACTTCAGGGTTCTGCCTGTTCCTTTCTGAAGTCTTCCTGAACTCGCTCCATCTTAATGCCACGCGTTGTGTGCTTGTCTTCAGTGAACATCTTTGACACCCAACTTGACTAACTAGGTATGGGCCTTGGAAATGCGCTGCTTTATAATGGCCAAAATGATCGTTTAGTTTTCTCTACTCTCGGCGGATTTGAATCCGCACCCCATGCGGTCTTTGCGGCGGTGCCGTTTGATGTCGCAGACTCAGAAGTTGGAAGCGAGAGAGAGGAACGCGGCTGCAGACTCATTTCGGCGTTAGCAATACGCTGTTTCACTACATGGCTTCAGTACACTACAGGCTTCATCGCCATCACGCGAACATTCATCGTAAGGTAAATTGTACCGGATTTTGTTCAAATGTGGAGTTTTAGGTTCAGAAAGCGCCCATTGCGCTAATGAGGGATTTCGTATGCTAGGGCTCTGGACTGATTTCGAGTATTCGAGGCTCTAACCATCACCTAAAGCTAAGTACACGACGATTTTATTACTTGTCGCCCACCTAAATGAGACCAGGAGTCATACTCGTGACCTTGCGCTTGACTGAAAATTAGCATAGCCGCTGAGAAACGATGGTGGGTGACTGCTGTTATTACTATTATTCGTATTGTTTTATGATTGTTGGTAAAATAATGCCAGCACCAAAAATTATTCTGAAAAAAAAATTCTTTATTGAAATAGAAGTTTAATGTCGGTCAACACCAGAAATTAAAAAGAAATACCTCAATATCCCTGCCCTAAGAAAGCGGATGTCACGCGGAGCTGTTGAAAACAACGACCACAACTGCTGAAGGAGGTATGCAATGCTTTATGACTTTAGAGCAATGGTAGTAGTGCTATTTTAGAGTACGTATTTGAAGGTATGGGAATCACGGTAATTTTCACAGCACGGCCGCGTCCATAGCGGTTCTGCAACAACAATAAAATCAGTTGTTAGGCTGTTAATTTTATATACCAAAAGCTAGAGACGTCACACCAAACGTCGGAAGCTGGCTCCACTGCGGAAGCTTGCGCAACAGTAACCTTTACCGGGAAACGTATGGGGAGAGCGCTACCTGCTCGCATTGATATCACGAGAACCTTATCATGAATTATCTTTTTCGGTTGCTTGGTTTGATCTTGTTCTTTATTGAAACCTATGCTGTTCTGTTTGGTGTATGCGTGATTCCAACGAATGCGTGCACAGTTCGCTTCACTTTGCTGAGTGCTTGTAGGCCTAGCATCACAGGGGTATGAGCCATTGGTGTTGATAGTTTTCTACATGCTGTTCTGCAAGTTGCATGCATAATTCGAAAGAATGTAAGCACTGTTCGTTTCACTATGGTGAGCGCTTGGAACTTATGAGTTTTGCTTGTTTATGGGGGTGAGCGTGCTTAGAACTTATGGACCTATGACCCATTCATGATGATAGTATTCTGTCGACGGACGCGAAAGTATCCCCGGGATCCTAGCTATGTACAGCTTCTCTGCCACAAATATTGCTAAGTGATGCGTAGTGGAACTCCAAAGTTTTCTTAAATAGACAGCAATTAACACTGGACAAAGATAAAAAAATATAGTGAGCGTATTCCCAAGACTGATTATTCAATAAATACATGATGGGTTGTTCCGCTCTTCATATACAGTATGACAACTTTCGTTGTTTGAGGTCTGTGGCCACTACCATTTGCTTAACAGGCACTGATTGTTTCATTTGCACCACCGAAAGACACTGCAAGACTAATTTCTCTGGTCACCAATGCGGCGTGACTTTGATATTTGATCCACTGTGTTGACTCACCTATGTAACGTCGTCATGATTAGTTTGGCCCTCCAAATGCCAAGCCCTCAGGCAATTCGCCTTTGAGACCCTTGAGAATGAAAACAACTCTTACGCGGATGCTGTGCTCTGTTGGAATCGCTGAGTGATGCCAGCCTATTTGAGACATTAGCAGAGAGGTGAAAATGTTGACCACTACCATAGTAAGATGGAGACTGCATGAAGATTGTTTTCTGTACTTGAGTGTGCAAACCTACTTCCTTGCCGCCTGAGTGAGCTCTGAATTCAGTACGATGTCTCTCAGCGTGTACCTACCGTGAACTGCAACACAAGATGGACTGCCCCCCCCCCCCCCTCTCGAAATCGGTATACACTTTAACACAGTGTCACAAAACGATAGCTACCACGAGGTGAGGTTGGAAAGACTGACACACTGGCACCTTTTTTTTATGCGAGAGCATCAAACTTCCAATTCAGAGAAAAATGCGGTGGCGTCTGTAGCAGCTAAATGGGCCCCTTGGCGGCGACGCCACGTCACAAACAAGCCTTGACGGAGCACAGCGACCGAATGGGAACACCTGCGATCGAGGTAGAACGACAGGTGTTGCGCGACAAGAGCAAGAGGTGGCATCGCCTTAACGCCACGTTACCGTCGCTCTCGCTCTCAGAAGCCAGCGTCCGGTCCATGTATCTCTCTCCAACCCAGTTAGCCTAGCTACTGCGTGAGTCTGCAGGCCTTGGTGACCAGTGCTGCTTCCTCGGTCTCTAGTCGCGCGACGTCGGTGGCACGCGGCGTTCGCACCACAGGCTGCTGCTGCTTGCTGGCTTGGGCATGGCTTACCATTATGGTACATTACTCACTGCGTAACGCTTCAAGAACCACTCAGCGTCGTCCAATGGGACAATAATGCTTTCGCATTCACAACTCATAAGAAGTGCTTAGGTGTCCTCGGATTTTGTTTTTATTTCACAGGATTGTTTAACTGCACAAGTGACTATGTACAATTTCAGCATAGTTTTGGCTATGTAAATCAGGAGGCCTTGGTGGTTGCTTCCATAAAGCCAAGTGTGCTCTAGCGCGTGGTATACAGCGTGACCCATGTGACAGTTGTGTCATTGTTGGCGTTGACAAGAGAGAAATGCGTGCTGTGCAGGAAGACTTTGGTGCGTACTGGTCACACTTGATTTAAGTACCCAAAAAGCCGACATGTGCCCCTTACTGGACACATAGAGTGGAACTATAACTACGCATGCCTAACAATTTGAACTTTGTCAGCCCGACAGGGCTGTTGGCTTTAGTATTACGCGTTATTCAAGACCGCGTGTATTATGTGTGTATATATGTTGTGTAGGGGTCCATAACTTCAATAATGGTCGATAAAAAAGTGATCGTGCTCTAATGGTAACGACATTGGGCACTTGGGCAGCGAGACCCTAGTCTGATCGCACCATTGGACACCTCATCGTTTTTATTAATGAGGCCAGAAAGAACGCGAGTCTGTAGAACGACTTGTTGTTGGGCTAGTTGGTGTTTCCTTACCAACATAATGTAGCGCGAAGGCACAGTTACAAAGAAGAGTGAGTGAGTGAGTGGGTGAGTGAGTGAGTGAGTGAGTGAGTGAGTGAGGGAGTGAGGGAGTGAGTGAGTGAGTGAGTCAACTTTTATTCGCTCCAGCAAAATGCGACGAAACGCGCACCCGGCTAATCCCATGACTGGACTGACAGGTCTAGCCTGCGCTGGACGGCCAACATCTGGTCTTCAAAGACGGAACTTCGCAGGAGCGCGTCCCACTCTTCCTCGGTAAACCTGGGGCCCAACGACCCGCACTCCCAGAGCATGCGAGACAAAGTAGCCGCCTCACTACCGGCCACGCAAGAACAATTCGGGCAAATCTCAGGATATATGCTGTTAAGGGACGCCGGATTTGGGTAGGAGTTAGTTTGTAAGAGTCTGAGCGTGACCGCTTGCGGCCTTCTTAGCTTGGAATGAGGCGGCGGGAAAACCCTTCTCTCTAAGTAAAAGAAGTTAGTGATTTCGTTGTGCGTGATAGGAGCGTCTCTGTGTCCGGAGAGAGAGTCGCCCGATTTGAGGGCAGCGGGGTCGGTAAAGCCACGCACAGCCTCATGGGCAGACTCATTGAGGTTCCAAGGAACCCCCTAAATCGCCCCGACGTGGGCAGAGAACCATAGGATGGAGTATATGGAGCGGTCGCCGTGTTTGGCGCCTTTCAGAAATTGAAGTGCCTGCCGGGTAATTCGGACTCTCTGGAATGCCCTGACGGCCGCTTTGGTATCGCTATAAACCCTGTCTCTCCTACCGTCTTGCATGGCGAGCGCAATGGCCACTTGCCACTAACAGGTGCTACTAACAACTTTATTTCAAAGACAGCGAGAAAAGTATATGTACTCTTCCCAACACGCAGGCGCACCTACCTCTAGTGAGGACGATCATAAGGGCTGGCAAGATCACTTGGTAGATCTAAAGAAGGTAAGATCCGCGTTGTACAAAACAACAGAAGTCTGACTTACGCAGGTCAGACTTTTTCCTTTTATGTAAAACGCTTCTGATCTCTTACGTGCCGTTTTATCTTTACTTCTGCCCAGGGTCTTCCCATCATAACGCACCGGCTATTAAGGGCAGGCTTCACCGTGCAGTGAAAGATGCGCAGTGAAGTCCTTGCTCAAGTTATTAGCCTGCTCCCTCACTCGTTCAATAACGCAGCGGATAGTTTGTCCTACAGTGGACTTAGTGGCGAATAGGTACGGAGTGCTTGTCGTGTTATCCGCTTGAAACAGGCTGGCCCAACGGTGTCCCCGAATAATAGGCAGCTCGAAGATAGGCTGCCAAGTAAAACACGTCAAACCTAACGTCCCTTGCGTCTCCGGGGCGGTTTAGGAAATCCCCCTGCTTTGCGGAAAGTACTATTCTGGTTAAAGTAGACGGCGATGATAGAAATCTTTCGAGATGCATATTCGCTCGTCCATAGTTCTGACTGCCATATTATAAATGATGCTGTGAAGCTAAATTTGTAGAACACAAACACTCTCGTTAGTACAAGTAAGATTTAGAACTTGGGGATCAACATTGAAGAAGGAATTCGAGAAATGCAATTTTTTTTAATTCAAATAAAATCACGAATGGTCAATGATCTATAGGCCAGTTTGCGGTAACTTGACACTCTGATACTTGCTCGCCCTGTTGAAGCCACAAAGATTATGAAAAGTTACACTCAGCCAGAAAATCTCAGCCAGCTACATTATTTGTGTACTTTTTTGCCTAAAGACCTCTCCCAGTTTATTTTAGAGATGTAATATTCTACAGCATTGTTTGTGGAATCGTCACAATTTCAAAGACAGAGAAAGCTCTTTCGCTTTTATAGAAATCGCACTTGTGGAGCGATACGCGCGAAAAAAGACATGAGGGGTCATAATTTACACTGCATTGTATTTTTTGTATATGCACGCACCACTGATATGCTATTGTATGTTTTATATTCTGCAGATTTTATGCATTTAATGACGTGAGGAGAAAGTCTCTTCCACTGGGCATCACTGCAGTAATTGAAGTAAGCAATTGTTGTCTCCCTCTAAGATGTAAACAGCACAGGAAAATGAATAGCTTAGCTAAATTATAAAAATGTGTGAAGAAATGAAGTAAGAGATACTGTGCTAAAGACTAAGTTTTGTACATTCCGGAGAAAGTAAAAATCTTAAGCACCCATGTTTCGCGATAACATGCAATGCACCCACGGGCGTAGATGTTGGCGATCTCGACCCGATTATTTTCCTTAGACCTTGTCCTTCTAAACACTTAACTGGTTGTGTTTTTCAATGGTAGTATCGTTTAACCATTAAGGAGATGACATGGACAAAAAGGATAAGAAAGTTGAAATGAAGCAAAAATTGTAACTGAGATGAAGGTAGCCTTAAGTGAATAAAGTTTAGGGGTAGAAAGGCAGGACCAAGCCATGCAGTTGCCTATGACACTATAGCACGCTTTGTTTTCTTTATTTCGCACATGGCAGCGCTTGAAAAATACCAAGTCGCACCAAGGACACATAGTATGGCGGAAGAGTTGAGATACCTCATGTAGGGCACTTGTAAGCACAACTGATACATACATAATAGCTTCACACATATTTATTTGTATTTCGTACCCTGAAAATGTAAGCAAATTAGAAGCAAATAACAGCTTAGGAACAAGAATATGCAGTACGATGTCAATAATCATGAGAGTTTAGACATCATTTCCTCCCTGCTCGTCGCGAGACAATAGCAGTAGGGAATGAAATGCATGTCCCCATTCTCGCGTCAAGAACCAAGAATGTACTTCAAGAAATCGCACACGTGCGAGGATGGCATATGAAACCATTTACAATGCAAGGTACAAGAAATAGTAGCTATATAATTAATTCTTAGAATGTATGTTATTGCTACGTGCCCTTATTCGATGGCCGTCATCTTCGGTGTACCTACACTGACGCATTCAAATTTCTGCCTTGTTTTTTTCATAAATCATAACAGTCTTCCTCGCCATTTTCTTGAACAATTGCACAGTTCAATCGGGAACGTAAAAAGGAATTCATTTCTCGGTCCAGATTCGAAACTCTTTTTCTTGAAATGCCATTTGACTTCCCTAATTCATCTAGTCTCATGACTGTTTTTCCCACGAAGTGGGTAATTATCCACAACACCGCTACTGTTTGCATTTCTGCTTATGCATATTTTTATTTCGGCATCTCATAAAGGGGGCAAACATACAGATTGAGATAACTTTGAAAGCGTCAGACCCAAACGCAGATCGGCGGAACATACCTTGTACAAGAACTAATGGCTGGTTGTCACTCACAGTAAATTGATGCAGCTTTATTTTTGCAGGTCACTGTACAAATTAATCATCTAGGGAAAGAGAGGGTCGCGTATATCAAAACGGAAAAAGTAACCGCATTGCCGAATGGGCAGCTCTGTGCCGTCATTAAAAAAAATAATTCCGTGGTTCTTTTGGAAGAGCGCTGCCATGGTGGTCCCCATATTTAAACCCCATAAATCAACAGGACCATGGAGCACCGCCGAAGGCTGTCTGTACCATGTGTCTTAAATCATTTGTCCTGCTCATCGCTAAGCCACGCAAGCATTACAGACGAATCAGTTTAGGCCATTTCGAGGACAACCCCCTAGCCAAATATGAGAATGTTTAAGCATGCATATATGCGCTGGTAAGATCAAACGAGCAAAATGATTTATCTGCATCCGCAGTTGGCTGACATTCTTGTGTGATTTCTGATACCTCAATGGAGTCATGATCGCATGGATTACCGTTACTACAAAGCCATCCGGTCAAGCTTCTAATTTTTTGCAAGTGCTCGTTTTATTCCGGATGATCACTGTTATAAAGCTTCCGCGTGTAATTTTTGCGGTGTCTGGCTTTAAAACTTAACTAATACACGGGAGTTCGACGCTGAGGTGGAATATCATCAGTGTGAGGTAACGTATACCTTTCCAGTCAGCGCCATGTAGGTCCCTGTAAAAGTTCTGCATTACGAGAGCTCGAGATAGAAGTTAAAGCAGACCAATGTTTATACAGTATTGAAAGAGGCCAAGAGGAAAATTCACGCTGTTTGGCGGTGCCTGGCCTTCTGTAATTTGGCAAAAAAATAAGCTTTCCTGCAGGCACTTCCACGCCATATGTGCTTGTGAGGATTTAAATGCTTTAGGTTGCATTGTACGCTTTAGAATGTTATGAGCGCTGAGCTATCGGAGACAACAGACGCCAGGAGCGTCCGATATTACCGCCCTATTTAGCCTTTGAGCTCTTTCGCATCGATTCGGGTTTTCTCACGACGTACTCATGCTGGAGTGTCTAGACACACCGCTAAGCTGAGCCAGGAAACTCCCGCGATTTCGTCAGCCCTTGAAGTCGACGGAGCGCTTCTTCCGGACACCACCAAGCCGCTCTGTCACGCACCACTGGGGGTGGCGAAAGGTTTGTAGGAGTGTTTCGACGCGCTCTTGCGTTACTAATGGTCAGTGAGCACTTGGATAATCTCCAGGTCCGAGCTACGATCCGCGAGCACATTAGCCGTGAGAATGGGAATGCTTCCCAGGCGCTTTATGCCGCTATTTATAAAGGGAAATGCTGGTCAAAATATGTATCTATATTTTAATAAATCATTTGCTGTTTATATCTCGCTTGCGAAATTGTGCTTGAGAATTTTAATTTTATTTGCAAGAGAACCAAGGCGTTTCTCTGTCAAGAATAATGCGATAAGTAAATTATAAGTCAGGCATGAAGCTTTAGGGGACTCGGTCTTTTCGTTTTCATTTAGTCTTTACTGATGACTGGTACAGCCACAAGTTTTCCCGAGATGGTGAGTTTCATCGGTTTAAGAAGATAGTACTAGTCCTGACCGAGCCGACACCATCACGTTATCGAATTTCTACTACGGTTCAGCTAGTCTTCCAGCACTGATTTTCCACGCACTGGCATGAAGATGGGCACTTCTATATGCATACTCTGGTTAAACAGAAGCCGCAAACGCTTCGAGAAGGTTCTACAGGAGCTGGGAAGCCTTTCATCCCGAAAGTGGTTTACTTTGAGCAATCCCCAGTGACCAACCAAGAGAAAGAACAATGTTTGGAAAACTGTTAGCAGAAGCTGAATCTCAACGTCACAGGGAATCAAATAAAGCCTGCCTGGAGAAGGAAGCTCGCAGGGGAATGAGGTTACCACCTACGCAGCTTAAAAATTTGAAATTTCACATTTCTGCGAAAACGGGTCCGCATATTCACCAAATTCGAAGCAGATTGACGCTCTTCTCTGGCAGAAGCCGGTTTAAAATTTTAAAGCGCAGCTCTTAGGCGTCCGTTCCTTCGGCGAGCATAGGCGGCGGCCTCGGAGTCGGCGTAACCGAGCGAGCGAGCGAGCGCAGCGAAAGGTGAAAGTGAACACGGAGCGCGGCCGGGGGATGAAAGAAGCGAGGGGGAAAGCGGAGTGCCAGCACGACCAGGAATGCGGCCAGCACTGGCTTGTGCTTCGGACCCTCTGCGCATGCGCTACTTCTCCTCCCACGGCGCCGCTTCTAGAATGCGCTTCACGCGAGCCACGCGTTCCCGTGTTCACGCTTTCTTTCTGGACAATGAGCAATGCAGCCGTTGAAAATGCTTTGTCCGCCGCTGCTGTTACACGAGCTGTCCGAGCAGAGGCTCGGCGCCGCTGCCGAAAGCACCTTGTCCTTCAGAATCAAATTATTTGCGATAATAATTAGCTAGTGCAAAACACCTAAAGAGCGGCGCTTGAAATTCGCATTAAGCAGTATAGTGATCACCGGTGAAATTTTTTAGCTTAGTTTTAATTTTTTTCTGAGGTTCACTCTACCGTTTCTCCATTATGGCTCTTACAAGCAGTCTATTTTACCCAGGACCTAGTTTTTCAAGCAGATGAACTAGAATAGGGACAAATACAAGTGCTCATCTAGGTCATGTTATCTTAAGAATTTCAGTAATTAGCTTTCTTTTTTAGAAAACCACTGATTTTCTGAAGAATAAGATCGGAATAAATATTTTCTTTCAAATACTGAAGTAAATTACGATTTGTTTTGGGCTTAGTAATTATTTTCCCATGAGGGGCATAATAAAATCCTTCCTAAAACTGTTCTATGCTTTGTATGCCACGCACGTATGCCGCCCACGTCCACTTTTCGACTTTCAGGAATCACAGAAGTTTAGCCTTGTCTAGTTTCAATTATGCGGTTGTGCGGTGTGATGGGTTTACGGGAAAATTTGAGTTTTAAGTATCTCAACTGAAATTGAAAAACTACAATGTTGTGGTAGGCCTCATCTCACTATCATGGTTGTCGTTAATGCGATGACCATTCTATTACAGTAGTAGCGCACCATATTGCTCAAACCACATTTATTTTTATTGCGTATTGGCTATTGTAAGATTTAGATTCCTTCGGCTGTGTACGACATAAACCATCTCTAGAATCAGGCAATTTTGGTCTGAAACCCACTCGTCTAGGTCCCCTGTGCTACCCGAGCCACTAAGAAAGTTCCAGATTCATGAAAATATTCATTCACAATAAAATATTCTACTTGTTTGAGTGATTGTTACATGGAGCTTGGAACGTTTCAAATAAATTTTATTCAATAAGGTAAATGATGCTTGCAAATTATTCAGACGCACAAAACTTTGCGTCTACAATGATAGGTCCTGTAGCCTTTAGACGCACATCGAATGCGCCTCAGGTCTCAAAGTAAAATGTTCTTTTGTGGGAGATCAAGCGCGTAGGGTTCCGTAGAATGTCGACTTCGTTTACGAAATACACAACTTTCAAGTACTTTCACAGTGTTATTATGGATAACTGAAAACCTGGGCTTAGAGCCGCGAAAATGGCGGGATTGGTATTGCGCATTCTCGTTATTCCTTTCTCATTGTCGATGAATCACGAACTCGCTTTTCACTTAACTTTCCAACTGGATGGACTTTCTCTTTAATAGGCGTTCCAGCACCGTCATAGACGCTTCATTACTGCTATCCCTTGTCGGCTGTATGGCACAATACCGGTAGTACTGTACCACTAGGCCGTGGGGTAAAGCCCGCAGCAACAGTTGGCACAGCACCGAGGAAAAAGACGTCTTTCTAACTGCAAATCTCTTCATTGCTCTTGCTTTGATGACGGCATGCTCGCATTGTCTTCCAAAAGCTGTCGGGTAGTTTCAAAGGACCGAAGGCAACATACAAAACCTGCAAAAGTACTCTTGTTTCGAGTCTTATTCTATCACCGAAACGCTTCTTGAGCATGGCATGGCGTCCTTGTACCAAACGTCTGTGGCTGACTGGCCCACAATTAGTTAGGCTGCGTCGCCTCCTGGGAAGAACCTGAGGTAGTTCAACTTGTCCGTCGCTGTGAAGCTTCCATTGCGGTGAATCATCTGGTCCAATTGTTCCCAGAAGCCGTTCCATCGACACAGATCAACAGCAAAACGGGCGATGGTAAACTTAGGTAGTTGTTTCCCAAGGCTGGCGGGGTCCGATGATGTCCGAAGATACGGTGCTGATGACGTGGCCGGAACAACATGTTGTCGCTGGTAACGCAACCTACTCATCAGGCTGGAAGCGTTGTCCTCGTATTACACAACAGCGCTGTATTCCTGATCGAACTACTAATCAACGATGTGACTCTCTAGCTCCTCGTTGTTCGCCTTGAGACGTCCAAAAATAGCCTTGAGCTAATCTACAGTTGCTGTTTCATCACCGAGAACAGCTAGCGCCACATTGATGATCATGGGTTTCAGGAATCGCCAAGACGTCCGCCTCCATCTCAGCCTCTTTATGATGGTCAGCTCTCTTTGTACCATGCCATTGTCTCTGGTAGCAGTTCCCGGGTTTCGGCACCAAATGTTTAAGATGGCGTATGGTAAAGTGGCCAGAAAGGAGGCCTAAATCATCAAGAACGATATTTCTTATCAGGCGTTCTGATAGATTGTGGCTGCGCGTGCTTGTGAGCATTGGCTTCTTCGTAGAAAGATGCGCTTCTTCTTCTATCTGAGACAGTGCTGATCCTAATTCAACACGACAATAGGACGCAGAAGAAACAATCGAGACAGAACTCATCTCACGGTGACTGTCGACGATATTGCGTTAGCATTAAATAAATGTGGTTGCACACCCTCTAGACACCGTTGAAAGAAGTTATGTAAGGTCCGTGCTCTGCAACATGGCTGCTCTTTTGCGCTTCGCTATAAACAAATGGCGTCATCTGTCGCCACCACCACGATTACTGCGCATGACAACCGAAATGCATTGCGTAGTGATGCGTACGAGCACTGAGAAACGCGTCATGCGGCAACCGGGCTCCACCCTCGGTCTTCTTTCGGGACACGCTGCGCCATCTAGTGGCACTGCCGAGAAGTCCGTGCGTTGCCTCGAAAGCTGAGAATCGTTGCCTCGCTTGCCACACTAAGTGGCACATGGTGACTCAAGTTCGCGAGAGGTCCTTTCAAGAGAGGTACGTACACTGTCATTCGAGGCGGAGCTCGCTAAAGCATTGTTGTGAAATGCGTTCATTGAATGAGGCACATACCCAGTCAATTTGTGGCGCATCCTCCTAATGCGTGAGGCTGCTGTCCTTGAGAAACATACGTGAGGCCGGTTCGATTACGCTTAGCATCGGAGAAATTTGGGGATTGTTTTTTTCATTCTATAGTGACACATTCTCAGTGGAACATACCTAGTTGCCCAAGGTGGTGTGAAAGACGTACATAGAAGAAGGGCGCACATTTACTGGCGCGTAACGAGTGACCCAATTCGGCGTTGGAGAATTTCTTTGAACAGGAGTGTCTACCCAGTCTCACCTCTTGCAGTCACCCACAGATAGATACAACATAGATGAATAAAAATAAACATAAGCGGATAGGTGGAGCTCGGAATGTGCGTGAAGTACCCTAAGAACTCTGATGCAATAAAATGCTGTTCCGAGCACCAGAAGGAATATAAAATAATAAACAGCCAGGTGAGTAGCGCACATTGTACCATTGCCGCAGATATTTTTTTTTACTTTGCACGCAACATGATCCTCGCAATGTTTCCTGAAGGATAGCTGTTGTACTACAAAGAATAACGGAGTTTTTTACCTGGCACAGCTGGGCGAGATGATCAACCTAAAGTGATGCAACGCCACACCGATATTGCAATATATTCTCGGGCTTAGCAGGTGATCAAAATATAAAGCTTTTTCGAGCGTTTGCATTCCGAAAGAAAACCAATATCATGCTAATACAAGCACAAAGGCTCGAAAGAACATGTTCCACAAAGCCTTCAGAATCTTCTTTCAGTAATATTCACGGCAGTTTCAGGTTCTAGAAAGCACCTCTTTTTTTTTCTTCTTGCTAATTTGTGATATTGCAGATGAAGCTTAGCGTAACTGTATCCAAAGGAGGTAGGGCCAAGTCGCCCCACTTTAATTGTGCACAATTCCATTCAGCCAAATGAATATAAAGGAAGAACGAGATGCAAGTAGCGTTGAATTTAAAAGCAGGCACAAAGAAATCAGTCTAAAAGAAACGTAGAACCACAAAAAGTAGGCAGGAATATTGTAAAATGAGGGTGATGAATTTCCTTAGGATGGGTTGATTGGCTAATTGGTTGGCCAATATTATTCTGACTTAAACGCAATCGTTGATATGTAGCAAAGAGTGAAGCACTTAAACATCAGCAGTCGTACGTGATAAACAGGATGCAGTGACGAATATAATGCATAGTACAAGACCTCGGTGTTGGTGAAATGGCGCGCATAGATTTAGATGTTAGCGTATGAACATCAGTAACAGCGCAGAATAAATAAATCTAAGCTATAGGGCGAGGAGATGATTCCTTTTTTTCCACTGAACTAGCAAACGTATCTAATGAGGAGCTGTTACTAACGGACTCGCTCAGGTTATTCCACTCTTACCGCTAAAGCAAACAAAGGATTCTTGTAGCAGTCGGTACGAAAAGAATACTCATTGAGTGTTTCTGAGTGTTTTTATCGCGTTGGCCGTATTTGCTATTAGCTTTGAAGCTTTCTAGCCACACATCATACTGACACCTACGAAGTGCGTTAGATATCATGCGTGTATGGGACCTGCATCCTCTGTCCCAGTTCCCCCGTGGACAAGCTGTGCGATCTGGCAGCCCGACCACAAAGTCCGCGCGTGGTACGAGTGCTACTACGCCCGGTGTTTCTTTTTACATTAAAGGTCATCATCATCAGCCTAGTTACGCCCACTGCAGGGCAAAGGCCTCTCCCATACTTCTCCAACTACCCCGGTCATGTACTAATTGTGGCCATGTCGTCCCTGCAAACTTCTTAACCTCATCCGCCCACCTAACTTTCTGCCGCTCCCTCCTACGCTTCGCTTCCCTTGGAATCCAGTCATTAACCCTTAATGGCCATCGGTTATCTTCCCTCCTCATTACATGTCCTGCCCATGCCCATGTGTTTTTCTTGATTTCAATTAAGATGTCATGAACCCGTGTTTGTTCTATCACCCAATCTGCTCTTTTCTTATCCCTTAGCGTTACACCCATCATTCTTCTTTCCATAGCTCGTTGCGTCGTCCTCAATTTAAGTAGAACCATTTTCGTAAGCCTCCAGGTTTCTGCCCCGTACGTGAGTACTGGTAAGACACAGCTGTTATACACTTTTCTTATGAGGGATGATGGCAACCTGCTGTTCATGATTTGAGAATGCCTGCCAAACGCACCCCAGCCCATTCTTAATCTCATCCGGATCCGCGGTCACTACCTGCCCTAAGTAGCTGTATTCCCTTACCACTTCCAGTGCCTCGCCACCTATCGTAAACTGCTGTTCTCTTCCCGGGACTGTTAAACATTACATTAGTTTTTTGCAGATTAATTTTTAGACCCACCCTTCTGCTTTGCCTCCCCATGTCAGTAAGCATGCATTGCAATTGGTCTCCTGAGTAACTAAGCAAGGCAATATCATCAGCGAATCTCACGTTACTAAGGTATTCTTCATTAACTCTTATCCCCAAATCTTCCCAATCCAGGTCTCTGAATACCTCCTTAAACACGCTGTCAATAGCATTGGAGAGATCGTATCTCCCTGCCTGACGCCTTTCTTTATTGGGATTTTGTTACTTTGTTTATGGAGGACTACGGTGGCTGTGGAGCCGCTATAGCTATCTTTCAGTATTTTTACACACGGCTCGTCTACACCCTGATTCCGTAATGCCTGCGTGACTGCTGAGGTTTCGACTGAATCAAACGCTTTCTCGTAATCAATGAAAGCTATATATAAGGGTTGGTTATATTCAGCACATTTCTCTATCACCTGATTGATAGTGTGAACATGGTTTATTGTTGAGTAGCCCTTGCGGAATCCTGCCTGGTCCTTTGGTTGACAGAAGTCTAAGGTGTTCCTGATTCTATTTGCGATTACCTTAGTAAATAGTTTGTAGGCAACGGACAGTAAGCTGATCGGTATATAATTTTTCAAGTCTTTGGCGTCCCCTTTCGTATGGATTAGGATTGTGTTAGCGTTCTTGCAAGATTCCCGTACGCTCGAAGTCCTGAGGCGTTGCGAATACAGGGTGGCCAGTTTTTCTAGAACAATCTTCCTACCATGCTTCAACAAATCTGCTGTTACCTAATCCTGCCCAGCTGCCTTCACCCTTTGCATAGCTCCCAAGACTTTCTTTACATATTCCGGCGTTTCTTGTGGAATTTCAAATTCCTCTAGGCTATTCTCTCCTCCATTATTGTCGTGGGTGCCACTGGTACTGTATAAATCTCTACAGAACTCTTCAGCCACTTCAACTATCTCACCCATATTAGTAATGATATTGGCGGCTTTGTCTCTTAACGCATACATCTGATTCTTGACAATTCCTAGTTTCTTCTTCACTGCTTTTAGGCTTCCTCCGTTCCTAAGAGCATGTTGAATTCTATCCATATTATACTTTCTTATGTCAGCTGTCCTACAGACATTAAAAATATTTCTTTATAAATATAGAATGACATGCTAGACCTGTCGTATTCGCATACGAATGTTATGGCTAAGCGGAAATATTTTGCCGCTGCTAAAGTTACTCTGAAACGATACTAATTATGAAAGGTGTATTTAGAGTTTATTAACGTCATGGCAGCTGTTCATACAGAAAACTTGTACGGCGGGACAAGTTATGGCATACCCATGTTTTCAACAACCAGAACATTGTATGTAATTGAAGATATTCATAATTGAAATTGACGGCCGAATCGAGGAAGTATCGAGACTGAGCGCGTGCCGCCGCAAGTCCCACGGCAATGCCCCGTAACGAGCCCCGTAATGGAAGCACGCCGCGACAAATCCTCACTCGACACTCGGCGGCAAAAGTTTGCAGGTAAAGCAGGCCGTTTGAGTAGGTGCCGCGACTGACCGAGACGTTCACTTTCGAACTTCCCCGCGCTTGTCGTCACCGGACGTTTCGATCGGCTTTGACAGCGGGGCCGCCTTTTCTGCGCACCCGCAACGCTCGGTTTCAATAGCGTCTGGCTTTAGTATTGAAATTAGGCGATAAAGGTCTTGAATTAGGTGAGGTTTTCCAGATGTGCAAAAAAAAAAAGAGAAGCGAGCATTAAAACTTGACTGCCTTCGATTTCGACATTTAAACTGCCCCTAAATCCCTAATGTAAAATTTATTTTGAAAAATTTTGGTAATAAGTCTTCGGAACCTTGCGTTGTCAGCGGGAAACTAGGTACTTAGGAAATCATCTGGAAAAATGCCAGGTTTGTTGCGCTTAGCCTTTTATAAAATTACGTGTTGTCTAAAAAAATTTAGAGCCCTTTCACTATGTGAAGATCGAAGACCAGCGAAGCCGTATTGTTCAATAGATATATTAAGTTCTGAATGGTGGTTATGCTATATTGTTTGAATAAAGCACATTACTTCGCTGTTTGTTTCGTCTCCTTTTTTATCACTAGGTTATATTTTATTTTTATTCAATGTTTAATTTTTGTGTTCTTTTTGCATTTTATTTATTTGTTTGTTTTACTTTAAACATACACGCTGATGTTTCGACACGCATCGTCATAGACTAGTATTTCGGCAATAGCGCTCATCGCTCTGGCGCATTGTGTTTGTAAACAGCATAACTTCGTTCCTTGTTTCGTCTCTTTATTATTTTTCATTTGCTTTTATTTAATTTTTGCTTTATACATATACACTGACGTTTCGACACGTGTGTCCCACGTCTGCCAAGGGTAGTTCAAGGGTGCGTTACGGGTAGCCCACAGGAGTATTTGCCATTGAGCTTGGACCCTTTCTGTAGTGTCACAACGATCAGTCCACATCATAATCTGTTTTTGTCAACATCTCGGGCACATCTCTTTTTTTCACATCCTAGCCATAGACAACTTCGTTGTAAAACACCCTTTATGTTAACACATCGCAATAGATGCGACGACGCAGGTTCAATTGAGTTGAACACTGGATAAATTTTTTTAATGACGTTTGTTATTATTGAAGGACGGCCAATATACCCAGTGACACATACCGAGTGTTCCAATTTCGCGTCACAATGAACCAACAGTGGCACATACCTAGTCGCTGAAGTGGACACAACAGAAGGTTATTTAAGAACGGAACACCTCAAATTGGACATGTCTGGTGACCTCAGTTCGCTTGAAATACGTTGGCTGAAGAGCGACTCATACCAAGGGGCGCATACCAACTGACCCAACTTGGCATGAAAGAGTTTTATCAAAGTGCGGCACATACCCAGTTGCACATACTCAGCGGCTCAAGATAACGTCAAAGGGGTTGATCCAACAGCAGCATATACCCTAATGCCCGCACCGAGGCACTCAACTTAGTCCGATGATTGAGCTTGATTCGGGTTCCCTCAGCACAACAGCACCTCGCTCTACTCATTATACCGTGGAACCCGGGACACCCAGTGAAGTTAGCGGAAAAAAAGTCCGTGACCAAGTCCGACAGCCTGATAGCACTGCAGTTGCCAAGACGCACATGGAGTACCTTAAATCGCTAGTCGCATTGAAAACTATGCAGATCGGCAGCAATGTGCCAATCAATGCTTGACGAAGCATTTCTGCAGATAGCTAGTTAGTAAGCATTGTCTGGGGTTCCACATTGTATTACCGCGTTCACCAGCATGTTTATGCATCCTGCACGGTTGTCTGTGACGCGAGCGTTTGTAGGACGATAGCAGCAAGACGACGACAATGGTGACGGCGAGCTACGACGTCGACGGCATTCTTTCTACTTCCGTCGGTCTTCGCAAATTTACGACACGCCGACTGTTGGGTTCTGCATAGATGCTGGCTGGCTGTAAGCGACAGAAACAGGAATTGTGACGCCAACTATGACGGAGTGTTGCATAACAATGTGTACCTATGTCTGTTTCATGCATAGTATGCTAAAACAACGATAGAACATGTACTCCGGTGAACATATGTTTGAACCTGCTTGACCTAGCCTGGTCATGAAGGCAGTACCACTTGTCGCACAGTTTCAGCTCAGTACAAGCCGCCACAAGTAAGTGACTGGAAATTGTTGATTGACCCAGGCGTTGGTGCAGTTAACACAGCATTTCAACGCGATACCTTTCAGAGAGGAAAAGTGCGAGCAACTGGCACACAGTACACGCTTTGAACGTCTCGAAGAGCTAGTTGGGTTTCGATCAAGGAAAGGATGCATACGTTCGTGATGTGACGCTTAACTCATCCAGCTACTGTGGAGGACGTCTGACTTTCGGGGCCACCATCGGCCATGGTATGGTATGGAGAACTTTATTGGGTCCTGAAGGTCAACCATACGTTGACGCGGGCCGCTCCCACGTTGGGACTGTCAGGCCGAGCCCTTCAGCCACATCGCGGGCCTTCTGGACTGCCCGTAATTGGTCAGAGAGCGATTCACTGTGTAGCATTTGCCGCCACCATTCTTGTTCCTTGTCACGGTCTGTGAAGACCGCGGGGCACTGCCAAAGCATGTGGTCAAGAGTAATGATGCCATTGCACTTACTACAGTTGGTTTGAATTTCCCTCTCCGGATAGATCCTGTTAATAAAATATGGACTTGGGTATGTTCTTGTCTGTAGCAAACGTAATGTGACCGCTTGGGCTCTGCAAAGCTTACCGTGTGGCAATGGGTATTCCCTTCTGCTTAAATAATAATGCTTCGTGATTTCGTTATATGTTAATAATCGATCCCTGTGTTCCCCGGGTGAAGTGTAAGTTGCTCGGTCTTGAAGAGCACGGCTAGAAAGTCCTCGTGCTGCTTCATTTGCCACCTCATTGAGGTTTCTCCGAGCTCCGTCCACCACCCCCAGATGTGCAGGAAACCAGCGGATTTCGATCCTCTCACTCTTGACCTTCTCTAATAATTTTGTTGCTATCCGTGTCACATATCCGTTGGTAAAATTGCGTATGGCTGTTCTAGAGTCGCTGTAAATATGTGTCCACCGATTAGCCCGGATGGCTAAGGCGATTGCTACTTGTTCTGCTACTGTTGGGTCCTTGGTATAGACGGTGATGGCATCCCGTACGTTACCTTGAGTGTCTACAACAACGGAGGTATACGCATCCTTGTTTTTAACCCAGGCAGCGTCAACGAACACCGCCTGCTGCTTATGTGCATATCAAATCATTACCTTGGTCCGAAACAAGGTGAGATAGGAACCGACCTACGTTCTACAAAGTGGCTGTTATAAATGCTTCTGAACAAAGGTAATTGCCTGATGTTATGCTAATGTGTTTTGAAAGTTTCAAGGAGGTCCAATAGCAGCTGTTCGCATAAAAACTTTAATTAGTCTTCTAGCGGTGCAGCTCTTCAGGACAGCCCACTACAGACTCGTCCGTGGTGTTTGATCTTGATACAATATTTCCTGCAGAATGCTAGCATCACGTGCAGAATGAAAATTTCACACACTGGGGTCATTCGTATGCGACAATCCATTCAAGTTATGTGCAACAAACTAGGCGAGCAAATTCTAGAAGGAAGAAATTTGGGAACCCTTCCAAGGTCTGTGCTGATGGTTTTGTTAAGGTATTTGAAGTAGGTCGGCGTGGCTTATGTTATACACACGAAGCAACAGAAACATTAGCGCTGGGTTTTTAAACAAAACTCAGTCGTAACCGACTTGGCCTAATTATTTATTCAAATTGTAGCGTTTATTTTCCCGAACTACACTGTGAGGAACAAGAGGCGCTGTACAAAGTAAAGGGGATTCGGCATAATTTTGACCACCTAGGATTCGCTACTGTGCTCAAAGAGCATGGTAGACGAACGTTTTTGCCATTTCCTTGCCATCTCAATGCGGCTGGTGGGACAGGGAGCGGAACCTTTGGCTTGTTTCTCAGCAGCAAAGCGCAACAGGCATTCTGGCCCCACTTTTGGTCTATTATGAATATACTATAGAGAAGCTCAAAAAGAGCGTCATTCTTGTGTGCAGCTCCACGTTCAACGAAACACAAAGGCGACAAGACAGGGAAACAAGTGTTTTTCAGTCTGTGTAGAAGGTACGACTTCGCCCGACATGCACTGTACTGTGCACTGTACATTTACTATGTCCCAAGATCGCAAAAAAACGTAATTGATGCGCATGAGCTCTTCGTTCTCCCCGTTTCGCCAAAGTTCACTGACATCCTGCTGTAAACAACATTCTAGCACTAACAACGACACATGGGGAGCATTGCGAGCATTCGTCTGAAGTCACGTGTGCTTCTGCAAACTCGTATCGTCATCCATGGCACGTCTTCGGTGCCGTCACTGCTTCTTGGAACGAAAATTTGAACAGCGACATAGAAGAGCACCGAAGTATAAATATGAAGCATGCGGCCTAATAAGGACGGGCACTGCCTAGTGTAACGTACATTCTGTCCACGCGGATTCCTTGCGAACACAAGGATGGGTAGCTTGAGCTTGCTCGGGACGAAATGAAATGTCAGGAGAATGAAAACCGAGCAATCATGCACAGTAGTTCTTCCGTACGTGTTCGGAGAACAAATGTTTCCAGTTTGTGGATGCTGGACTCGTTTTTTTTTATGTAATAGACGAAAGAAATCCTAACGGAGGCTACTGGAACGGAGCTTCTTGACGTTGAAAACAAGCTGGCGGTTCCTGTGCTGCACAAGACGAAAACTGCAAATATTTCAAAAGCCTAAGCGCGATAACAAATGAAGGTATGACTCACGCAAATCGGTACTATGGTACTAACCACTTATGATATTAGCAGAGAACAGCCGCTTCACATTGAAAAACGCTCCTACGTACCTAATAAAACCGCACGAACAAAACTAGAAGAATACTTTTAATGAGATTAACGTTGGTTGATTACTTCAGGCGTTTCAAGCCTATCTATCTATCTATCTATCTATCTATCTATCTATCTATCTATCTATCTATCTATCTATCTATCTATCTATCTATCTATCTATCTATCTATCTATCTATCTATCTATCTATCTATCTATCTATCTATCTATCTATCTATCTATCTATCTATCTATCTATCTATCTATCTATCTATCTATCTAGCATGTTACGCAAATCTCGTGACTCAAGTTGTCTACCAGCTTGGGCCGCTAGGTATGTGCTTGTCTTCGTGATGCGGTCATTATCGCTCCATCGTCGTCATTCTAGATTCGTTATGTGACTGTCGTCATGCCGTCATCGTCACGGCTTCTACGTTTACCCAGTGGCACACATTGCCAATTACACTAGCAATACACTAATATTTCTCTATCATTAACTAATTTTACATAACGTATGACAGCTGCGATCCTACGGTCTAATCTTGCAGTCGGGCTCGTTGCCTTCTCTGAGTGAACCAACTGTGGTCAGGAGTGTTAGGCTCGAATTGGCACCCTTCTGCCTTGCTGCCCAATTCTCTGCACGCCATGTGTACGATACCTGTGGAACACAAGGGCGCCTGGCTAAGCAACCGTAAAACCGTAGGAAATTGCAGACTTATAAGCCTAATTACTACTAATAAGCAAATGTTTACATTTGATGGAACCTCTAAACTATGGCTGAGTGAGCTCTCTCGAGCGCGAGAACTACTGCTTAGATCGACAAACTCACTGCCAAGGCGAACCATGCTGCTAAGAAAGTTAAATGAGGGGCTATGTTCAGCTCGGATTGCTTCCTTTGTGGCGCGAAAATGACGGAATCTTTGCCCGCGAAGCATGCAAGTTCGCTTAATTTATTCCTCTACACAACGAAGCCAAAGTAAGGCGCGTGATCTGGACTGTTTCGAAAATACAAACGATGGTATTATTACATGTTTTTGTTACTTTCGATATTAACCACCGACCGAACTGACCGAACTGAAAGCCGTTTCACGACAAAAACAAGGTAAAGACATAAAATATTTCGTGGGAACAATTATTCAATACGAAATCTATGCATTAAAAAGACGTTACGGAGCTTTTCATATAGTTACAATGATTTAAGTTTGAACTCAAATCAAGACTTCCTTTCATACAGCCTGATATAAAGCTTTCCGTGTACAATGCTCCTATTTTGTGGCACAATTCACACATTTAGGCTCTTGCATTTGTTTCGCCAAAGAAACACATTCGAAAGTATTAAATAAGAGGTTTAATATTTGTAAGCTCAAGCTCATCAATCTCTGAAGTACTTGAAAAAAAATGCTAGCTTTCTTCTGCTGTATTTAGGCTTGAAAACACTAGTACAGCAGGGTTCGAAATAGGAGAGCCGTTATTAAAAGTACATACCGATTACGCTGAAATTGCTTTTTAAGACGCCTATGTAAACACCACCCGTCGTGCTTACATAAAGATTTAGAGATCACGCATCTGCTGATTCTCTTGCGTGCATCCTCCTATAAACATGGTCCTCCGGTTTTTCTTATATCACAGGCGGGCACACCTAGGGGAATGATGAAGCGCGTCAGTGTTTGTGTGCCATCGGCAAAACTGTGCATTATCTCTACACAGATTAGTTCGTTCCTCTGAAGCCAACATTTATGTGTAAGCAACAACGAATCAAGGCATGTCGAAATAAATCCCATCCATCTTCCTCAACGCGTGCTTAGATATTGTGTCCTCCGCGACTTCGCGGACACTTAGGCGTATGGAGAGAAGTCATTGTTAGTCGTTGGTAAGCCTTGTAATAAGAGCTTCGCACATCTTTTTTAGCAATGATGCCCAGAACTGAGGTAACAACCGCTTTGTTGCACGTTCTCCTACTATGCCGTACGTTCTCGTAGCAGTAGCATTAGGAACAGTCATGTCTTAGAATGTGCGATAATTAGAAGCAAGTACTGCCCATGCCAATAGTGATCGCCAATAAAAGGACGAATTGCCGCGCTAGCCACGTAGGTATGGCCTTCGGCGTCTGGACGCAAGATGCATGCTTTAATTCGCGATAATGCCGCCCGCATTTTAATGGTGGCCCTATGCTAAAGCGCTATGCGGAGTGCTGGATTGTAAGAAAAAGACAAATTTCTGCACTACAGCTTGCCCCTGATCCGCACCTGCTGACTGTAGTTCTTTCAATGAAACAAAAGCTTTATTTCAGATTGATCCAGATAATTTTATGCATGCTATTACTGGAAAACTACGGCGCGCAGCTACAGTAATAATTGTGAAAAGTGTGATTCATCGTTACGTCGTGATATATATGAACAGTGTTGCCTATTGAATGGTAACGTAATTTTAGTTGCGGTGTAACATCAGCAGTGACGGTGCTGACGAGCACTGACAATATACTTATCGTTTGGTAAACTTCCTGCTTCTGGCGGCATGAAGAGGCGTACAAAGAGAAGCCCCCTACCCCCCCATCATCCCCCTCTCACACACACACTCAAAACACTGGAATTCCTTGATTGCGTAACGCCTCTAAAAATGTGTTCCGTTCTTCTGCTACGCACTTAACAGACACAGATGATTAGGATGACTTCAAATGTTTATTGCACGTGTTTTGGCTGGCTGTGTATATGTGTACTTCGCTTTTTATGTCTTATCTTGCGCCGAAAGCAATATTTAACGAACGGCATCAGCGTGCTCAAGAAATCCTTTTATTTGCTGCTGATTGTTCCGCGCAAAGGCCGCCACATGCATTCCGATGACTGCTCTAAATGCAATGCTTTTTTTTTTTGTAAAGAACACCAATATTGCACACCATTTTATTGCTAAGAATAATCCCGTGATAACATAACCAGTTTTTACGGGAAGTTAAGCATGCTGCTGTATTTTTGGTGAGGAGAAGTATTCTGTCTTGTATGAGAGTACGGGGAGGAGGGAGAAATAAAAATATAAGGCAGAGTTCTGAACTAAATATGCACCTGGTTGGCTACGCTACTCTGGGAGACGGGAAAGAGGGAATAGAAAGATAAGATAAGAGAGGGAAGGGGGTGGAGGAATGTCGCGGTATGAAACTTCAAATATCAAAATTTTCGACCTCATAGGCGGCCTCTGAAGTCTAGAGGAGCAAGCAGGACTTCATAAAACCCAAGAAATGCGAAATTTATAAAATAACTTCATACGTATTATGCCAGTGCTTTCAAACTGATTATGCCATCCGAGAAAGTTATGCGCCCAATAAACGGGATTCTTTTTAACCATCAGCTGTATTATTCATTTTTTTTTCTATCTACATGGTGCTGCGTTGTGTTGCAGAGACATCACGTACTTGGATCACCTACATCAGTGGTGAAGGGGTAATCACTTGCGATGAAGCTTGTTGTTTTTGCGTTATAGTTTATGCATCCGTTGACGATGGCTACAATATGGTGCCAGAGTAGCAGGCGTGGTCCGTATGGAAACAAAGCGCTGCTTGAGCGCAGGTCTGTCTGCTGCGGCTGCTGTGAATCGCACCCACGCATCACCCACGCGTTGCCTCTGGCGATCTCCCGATCAGCGTGGCAGACGCGCCACACTTCGCTCCATTTGGAACGTGCCGCATGTGATAGATTGTCCGCGCCAGCCAATATATCGCGAAATGAAAACACATATAGAGCTGCGCTCAAATTTTGCATTATGCGGTATCCTATTTGGCGCAGATTTTTTTCCCTTCCAGTACTCCCTCTTCGTTCCATTTGATCTTCACAATATCAGGTTATGGCAGAATAAAATTTATGAAGTTTCGTCTGACTAATATTTTAAATTTTTTGCCTATAACAAGCGTTTTGGGCAGTTGGAACAAGTGCGCAATGGTTTTAAATTTACAGTTGACTCTTCTGTCGTCTTGAACGCTAATCATACGCGTCACAACGTCTTCGCCACTTATAACTTGGTTTACGTGAACAAGGGGGAGGAAGAAGAAGCGATCGTAGCGAGCAGCTTCAGCTTCGAGCTCTCTGCATCTTCTATTTTATTTTCTGGGATCTCTGCAATCAGTAACAAGAAAACTGGGGGACGTCGTCCTCTGCAATGGGGGACCCAAACCCCGCCCAGCAATTGGGCCCCGAACGGCCAGTTCGTTATGCCGGTGACGTGAGCGATCGCTTCGACCCCAGCATGGTCCCGATTGAGTCATCTGATGGCTCCTCTACTGATGATAAAGGATCGGACAGAGATTTTACGTTGGTGTCAAGCCGACATCTGAAGAGAAAGATACGAAGAACATCACCGACCAGTCACCAGGCGACGAAAAAGGCAAGTGGCAAGCAGTCATACACTATTGCATACGTACCAACAACGACCACAGACAACCTCAACTCACTGAACAGGCAGCGTCTGTCAGAATATTTCGGACGAACTGCCCATGGTCAAATAGAAGAAATAGGTATAAACGCTCGAAAGAACATTCTCTCGGTGGAAGTCAATACACCGACAATACTGGAGACACTGAAAAACATCATTCAGTTCGGAAGCATCCCTGTTCGCGCATTCCCCACATACGGCAAGGAAGCGACGACCGGCGTCATCTGCAACGTGGACATTGATATTACAGACACTGCCCTGGCAAAACTGCTATCGTCGTCGGCTCCTGTGCTCAGCTTCCACCGTTTTGGACGATCCCGATGTGTGAAATTAGTGTTCCAGTCGGAAACTTTGCCAACACACGTCAAGATTGGATATGTGAGGCATCCGGTACATCCTTACGTGCCGAGGTTTTCACAATGTCACAAGTGTATGAAACTCGGGCATGTCAGTGCAGTTTGCATGGGTGCAGTAACATGTAAACGATGTGGTGGACCTCATGGAGACAGCAATTGCAACGTTGCTGCGAAGTGTCCAATTTGTTCTGGTGCCCACGACGCAACGTCAAAAGAGTGCCCAAAAATCATGAAAAAATGGGTATTCTGAAGAAGATGGGTAGAGATCATTCCACGCACAGGGAAGCGGCAAGAGCTATCCGCCACCGCAGAGGCCGTTCACGACACCGGCATGAACGGGACCGCAGCCCTCCTCGCGAAGAAGGAACGACAGCTCAAGTGCAGCATCCACCCCCTCCGCGTCTAAGGAATGAAGCACGTGCCTCAAAGCCTTTGTATGCTACGAAAGTACAAGGCGACTCATCATCGGCCCCAAACACATCGGGTACTCAGTGGCCCTCGTTACCATCAAGGCCTGCGGCAACGCCCTCATGCACCGCTCCTACGTGCATTGAAGAAAATGAAAAGATGGATGACATTGACGTCGCGAGAATGTGGAAAAATTTGGTGGGCTCCATGCGCAGGATTCTTTCCGGCCTAAGTCCCTTGGCTGCCAAGGCTGCCGTGCAGCTACTTGAAGCTTTGGCACCTCTGCTAGTGGTTCTTCACTAAGCAAGTATGGCGATGATGTTTGAAGAACGGATGCGTCAATCGCTTGTTATGCAATGGAGTGCTCGAGGTCTACGTGGTCGTTTGTCGAATTTCCGACAGCGGGTATTTAGGTACCAATTGCCAGTTATTGTTATCTGTGAACCTAATATGGATTCTTCTTTCCCTATTTCTGGATATGTCCAGATGTAGGCTCGTAACGACCAAATCTCAAGCAAAGTGTT